>NC_060252.1:89110501-89413531 GCF_921293095.1 Ischnura elegans
CTTAGAGGATTAAAATGGATAATTCTCTAGATGAAAAAAGCAAAATTTACCAGCAAGACGCTTCTCTGGAGCCTCTTGTTTGATGAAAGACAGCTCGCTGAGTGAAAAAATATCGTCAGTCCGACTGACCGTCCCCAACTCTGGAGGAAAAGCCCATTTCCTCCCTGGCTCGCTCTAAATTCCAGACTTTATTCATCATACGCCCCCGCATTTACGTACTTTTCACAAAACGATGGGGAGAAATAATAAAAATATTTTAATATTATGCTATAAATGCTCTGAAATTTTTATTTGTACATTATGTTTTGTATACTTTTACTAAACGACTGATTTCTCTCCTTCTTCCCCTCGCGTTACTCGCCGGAAATATACCTTAACTTCTCCGCTTTCTTCGAAGGTGGAATTGTTTTGCTGTGGATGGGGAGGAACAAACGGGCCTTCCTATATCGGATATCGTGCTTGGGGCTCTGGGAGAGGGGTTTACGTAGTCAAGTTGCACCATTTGAAAAACTCAATGATGTCAAACCTATCCCTAGTACATAGACAAGGAACGCATAAGCAATACGCCAAGGTCGGCTTCGGAGAATGGCGGAGGCGTCTGCGCCGGGTATGTGGACCGACTTTTGAAAGTGATAGTTCGGTGGCGGAAAAAATAAACGCAAAGCTCATTGGCGCTAAATATGTCAGCTGCGTCCGCAGATGTCCCAACTCCATTCTGGGTGAGTCATGGGCGAGGCATACTTCGGAGAATATGGGGTTGAATTCGTAGCTGGATCTCTTGCTAGTGGTCATAATGCGACGGATACGATTATTTCCTCGGTATAATGGGCATAAATACTTAAAATTCCTGTTTGTATGAAAGTATAACGAGAGCAAAATTTAGGAGAACAAGTAGTTCCTGAACTGGCCGCTTTCAGACGCCAACGAGCTTTGCGTTAAACTTTTTCCGCCACTATGCATCGACACAAACAATATTAGCTTAGTGATAACCATTGTAACCTGAGCCACCGTTGACGTAAATCAACGAAACATGGTTTACTTACCATACAAATCTTTTCCTTTATGCTAAAATTAGTATAATAGACGTAAATTATTCTTTGGTGAAAACTATCAGGCTCTAGAATTAATGCATTTGAATAGGAATGCACTGGCGATTAACAAGATATATCGAAACTAGTACTAGTCACTGTACGATTGCACTTGTATTCATTGACTTTTTCATCTTACAAGTCATGTAGCCATTGTTAGCCATTTTTGAAACCGCGAAATTATATGAGTACTATTTCGAATGATGACGAATTTACTGTTGAACTCATTCGTCTACCAATATAATCATTCCATTACTCAAGAAAAATTCAAATATCAATAAAATATGTGTTTTTCTAAGATAATAGTGAGCGATTTCAATGGCACACAACTTGCTGCAATCTATATGAGTTAGTAACAATTAGTAAACTTGATGACAACCTACCGTGATAGTAATATCCTCACTATTGTTGAAGAAGCTCGTTCATCTTGCAGACAAGAAGCAGTTCAGCGACACTTCCTCGGAGCTGATAGTGCAAATGATTTTCCGAGCTAATTGGCAAAGTGTCTTAAGCGTCCAACCACCAAGGCGAGAACGCTATTCTCCTCTTATATATGGGTTTGTAATTAACTAAGACCGCTTTGTCTTGAGAATGAATCCACCTTGACATTTAACCTAAGGGAGCTATCTCGTTTTCCCATTGGCCTCAATTCTAAATGCTATTTTTCAATATACGTAATATGCATTACAAAACTCCAGACGGCCCTTGATAAAACTGTTGCATTAGTTATTGATTTCTCTTGGCGGTTTTTAATAATAGGATATTATAGAACATACGTCCAATTTTATTATCAGATAAATTATGAAGAGAAAGGAATTGAAATACAAGTATTTTTGAAGTTGATGAAAGCAAATATTCTTTCATTTGATGATAAGGTGAAGTGAATGTAAGTAAGTAGAACATTTGTGATACAATCGCCAATCTTACTTGATACAAAGTGTTTGTATTATTTAAAGATTATTCTACCTTGCCAGCCAAGAAAGCTCTGTGGTTTTGTTTTTAATAGATTTTCTTATAGTTTGAAATATAAAAATCATTATCATTGAAAGTACACACTTTCCGACTCGTGCTCATGACCTAAAAACGTCATAGCAGTCGCTATCGAGTGACTGAGGACGTAAGGGTTACGTCATGATTCCTTCTTGCGTTATACTCCGACCTGAGAGCCATCCACTGGTGTTAGGGTATGGGAGAGGGTCACTCTTCACCTGTTTGCCGTGCGTAAATCTCCGGGAAAAAATCCGTTGTTTTCTGTGTTTGCTTCTATTTTACCCGGTTTTACTCTGCTTGCTTTTCTCTCAAAACACTCACTCGAAAGGGCCCTTAAGTAACCGACCAAACGGCGACGGTTACAATATATAAAACCGAGGTTTCATGATGGGCAATGCGTGTCCTGAAGGAAAATTACTAGATGGAAATATTTAACCACTGAAGAATTTCACCACTTTTTGGCCTAATTTTTCATTCTACAACTATCACAATTGCCCGTATTTCCGATCAATGAAGAACTCATTATTTGTAGAACTTGCATTGTTTCAGGAGAGAGAAGTCGCGTGGTCAATTCATGTCAATTCTCCAAGACCTTCAAATCAACGAGAACCTATCTACGTTCTCTGACTCTAAAACCCCTCTGACCGACTGATAAGTCAACATTGAAGACGCATTCAAGGAAATAATGGACAAAGTAGTGACCCCCTCACGTGACCTTAACTTGGAAGACTCAAGGGCTCCATGGAGAGCTAGACTGTGATATAGTCAATATATGAAGGGAAAGCGCCACAGGTACGCAATAAAGTTGTGAATGTTGACGGAAGCAAAGGGTTTGGCGCTGAAAGTCCTCGAATACCAAGCATCTTACAACTAAGAAGTGCCCGGAAAATGGGCATTCGGAGAAGATTGTAAATAACTGACGAAGAATCATTTTGACTGCGGCCAATCCTTTTATAACAGTGCAGCCAGTTCTAGATTCTTTCCAAGTGGGAAAACTTACGTGGCGGGGACACTGAGGAGAGGCGAGATAGGTACTCCTCTTGTGGTGCTCGGCCAGGAATTAAAGAAAGGAGAAGTGGTGGAGGTATTTTCTGAGAATGAAATCGTATCTTAAGGTGGAAGTATAAGAGGGAAGTGCGGATGATCAGCGCTGAATTCAGGGCAAAAAAATTATCGAATCCACGAAAAGACGAGATTGCATGCCAAGAAAGCCACAGGCGGTGGTTGAATACCGCAATTACAATTGTGGCATCGATCATTGGGAACAAATTATTTCTTACTTTCCCATTGAAAGGAAATCCATCTAATGGTACTAAAAATTGGGAATCCACCAACCTAACTTACTGTTACTGAACCGTTATTTTTTTCTCACAGAAAGTTTTTGGAAAATTCCTCTCGTTGACTTTCGAATTAAATTATAGAATCTCTTTTGACAATATCAATACCTTCGACACCTTTGAGGAGGCCGTCATCCTAGCCTGCCTCATCCAAAACCAATTCAGAACATTTCCCCGATTATATGAAAAATATGAAAGACAGAAAATACGAAAAAAGAAGAAGTTCAGGGAGAGCTTCAAGAAGAATGTCCGCCAATAAGCATGAAACGCTATAAGCACGCTATAGTCCAACGGATAAACACGCCACCTGCCTGGCTGAGCCTCAATGGTGCTTTGAGTGTTTCCAGAAGTATCACAAGAATTTGATATGCAGTAAATTTTTATTCAGCGGAACAAATTTTTTTATTCAAACCTTTTATATATTATATTTGAATTTGTTTCTTTGTAAAAATGATATTATTTGATGAATTTTACTAAGTAAAAGTAAAAATCTTCTTCATATGCTTGTCAATTTCTGATTTTTCAAACAATAAGTTTCATGAAAATAATTCTTCGTTTACACAAATTTCATTTTTATTCATAAACCTATGTTTGTCTTTATACAATCTTTTCCAGAGGATATCATACCGATCAGTCGCATTTAGAGTATTAGGGAAAACACTTTTGCAGTGAATACTGGTAATATTCGTAATATTTACTTCAGCCCAATAAAACATTTAAAATTGCATGTAAACGTATAATTTCTAGACTGAAAAATTAATATTAGCAGCATTACTAGAAATAAACACCATTGTTTAATGTTAAATAACGCCAAAGTATAAAAAATGCATTTTATACACAACCACGTATCATTAAAGAGCAGAAAATAGGGCAATCTTAAATTATTGAAATTTTCAAATTTTGTTGATGAGAAAGATAAAATAAGTGTTAGAAGAGCATTAAAGATATCAAAAACGAAATACGTGGTGCAAATGTATGATTCTAATCGCTATCACTCATATGTATTGACCGGAAAGAATGAAATTTACAATGTTACGTGCGCACCACATTTTTTGTTTTTGGTATCTGTAATGCTCCTCTAAAACTTTTTTTTAACTTTCGCATCAATCTAATTTGAAATTTTCAAAAATTTAGGGAGCCATAGGCCGTTAATTTCTGCCTTTTAATAAAACGTGGTCGTTAATAAAAATTCTTATTTTTATACTCTATTATTAATCTTATGGGTCCAACCATCAAAACGAGAAAATGTGCTTTTTTTCATTTAATGGGTGGCTAAAAATCGTGGATGTATTATGAAACACATCCACTCCATCTCAATTCTTATCGCTCTGCGGTCTCAGTATTGTTGTTACGCGTGGAGGGTGCGTTCCATCAAAAATACTTTAATTTATTATTGAAGATGAGTTATTTCTAACGTCGGTTTTCGATTCTACCGATATTCGGGTAAGGAATCGTATTCGAAGAATTGTAAACCGTGAACTTCATAAAATTTGAATGAAAGCTGCATGATTCGTCAAAGACTACTACGGGCTAACAGAAAGAGTAACACAGATATTAAACGAATCGGGTTGGGAGCAAATGGAGCCTCGGAGGCTGTGCTCAATGCGCATCCTCATTGAGCAATTATGAACGAATTCCTGTAAGAGCGACACGTAGAATAACATATCAGAACCCCACTGCATTTCCAGATCTAAAAGAAGTGAATACAGTTGAATAGGAATGCACTGGCGATTAACAAATTTTATCGAAATTTACACTAGTCACTGCACGATTGCACTTGAATTTATGGATTTTTTTTCATCTTAGCCATTTTTAAACGGTGAAATAATATGAGTTCTATTTTGAGCAATAATGAAATAACTGTGGTAATCGTTCGTCTATCAATATTATCCTTCGATTACTCAAGCTACCATCCCGATTTGTAGAGCGAGGACAGGAGCGTCCGCCGTGGTTCCGAAGTCCCTGACTCTGAATGCCGTGACGCTGAGAGATGCTTTATCGAGTTCCACGGGGTGACATAGTGCTCGCCACATGTCGACCATCCCTTCTCTCACAACCCAAAAGAGCTTCCCTTGGGCCAAGGTGACTGAATAGAGTAGGCCCAATGTCATCCCATAGAATCTGATTTCTACTTCTGTCGCATATGTCTTAAAAGTGTGACAAATTTTTTCACTAATATAGTTAAGTGCAGAGCCCCTCATCTTCGTAATATGTCCGCTGATACTGTTTTACACACTCTCTCTATATCTAATATTCCAAATTTAATCCTAAAATCTGATTTAAAACTAATACATAGCATTCTAAACTCTTCTAAAGACTGTCCCGATCTCGTCTCCAATCTAAATTTTAAAGTTCCATGCAGACCCACTCGAACGCATTCGCTCCTCCATGTGCCCATTCCCAGATTGTCACTAACCAAACGTTCCATCCTCTCCCGCCTCTCTTCCCTCATAAATTCCCTTCCAGATCACATTGACCCGTTCTCCTTTCCAAGCCACTCCTTTACAAACCGCGCACTTTCCTACCTTAATAGAAACTCTTAAGGTCAATTAGTATACTTCAATGTGTAGTTATTTATTTAAATGTATTATGTTTGATTGTGTTTGTACTTTTTATGTTTGTTATACTGTGCCACTATAAAATGGAAAACTTTGCTGTAAGTGGACAATTTGATAAATAAATAAATATTGATGGGTTTTCAAGAATCGTCCGCGGCGCATCGATGACTGCAATGTGATCCACTTCTTTAACGAATATTTTGCGTTATAACGTTTTTAACTGCGGGAAATAGCTTGGGAAAGTTATGGATTTTATAAACTACATCATTATGTAAATGAGTTTCGGTTAAAACTGCTAATTATAGCTTATTTCTCGGTGAAACTTGGATTAATTTGTCCGTCAGCGACGCGCTTGGCGACCTTTACAAACCCATTTCATCGTGCGGTGGGTTACAATACATTTTGATGCCGACTTGAAGGCTCTTTTTGTAATATTCGTGCGTTGGGCACACGATTCTACTGGAAAGGGGGTTCTAAGGTAGCCAGGAGTAGAAACTCGCTCAAACATTCAATCTCTCGCATAGCTATCCAATCTCTTCGGTTGGTTCATGGGCTTCGATTCCGCGGAGCTTCACGGATTAAGTTTTTCGGTACCGGATGGTGAATTGCTCCTTGCTCATCGTCACGCCTTGGACATTTTTGAAAACCGATTAAAAAAACCTCTCAGCATAAATTCAGCTTCTACGAGATGGACTGCGGCCTTCTCTTGTAGTCCTTTAATATTCTCACGTTCTTTGTTGCTTTCCATACCAGTCTTTGGACACGCTTTGTGCAATCACCGATGATCAGGATGGAATGGTGATTTGAGAGGAATTGGGTTGCAAAATTATATCAAGAGTGAAAGTGGCAATAAAAACACACTTTTGTTGAGCCAGGATTCATTTTTAAAAACATTTCCTTACGATAGTCAAAAGGTAGCCCATTTTCGAGAATTTAAGTATCTTCTCAATTTTCAGTTTTAAGTATTTGTTTGAATTGCGACAAGTTTTAGAGGTTGTTTTTTTTATTATAGCGAAGTTTTTAATATGACACGTTCACAAAATCACTACCATCCACAAGAAAAGTGCACAACCTCTGATATCATCCATTCATTGCTACTGGTTGTGCTACATGAACAAAGGCCTGTTTGAGTGTGAATAGATGCTTATTTTATGATAGAGTAGCAATGACCCTAAATCCAACAATGACTAACTCGTGTATTATGGTGACGGTAAAAATAATCGACTATTTCATGATAAAATGTAGTATTTTTAACAATATCACAAAAGTAACTCTTCAGAAAAATTGAGGCTGTTTCACTCTGTCATGTTTATTCAAATTCTACAAGTTTTGGTGCGGTATTTGTTAAAATTATTACGATGATAGATACCCGGAAATTACGGCATTCCAGTTGCGGGTACAAAAAAACTCAAGGTGAGGAGGACGCAAAAGATAATTTGAGCAACATTTAGTTACGTATTGATGACAAATAATTAAGTCACATCCAAAGTTTAAGACAGTTTAATTTTAACTGATATTTCGCATGTATAAGACAGTGCCATAATATGATATAAAATGTTACAATTGTCATTCTGCAATGTTAGGCAATGCGGGCGGTCCCACAAGGGGGAACGGGAGCCCCCCGTGTGTATCCACCGCAGCTGCTGCTCATTTGGAAAGTGAGGAATTACTTAATCCGTGAAATCATTCTCTGCAAATCTGTTTTTCCGTTGGATACCCGGTCGAATATTTAATTAAATGTTTATTTTCAAAACCATCTCACAATAGAAACCATTCAAAAAATTAAGGTGATTATGATGTTCGTGTCTCATGATTATTCGAAATGTATTTCGGGATGAAAATTGTAAATATGATTACGATGACATACTCCGTAAATCACTGCTGCCTGTTGGGAAATCTAAGAATTACTCATAGCGTGAAATCATTGCCTTCATCTCTGTTGGAACCTTTGGATACCCGATAAAATATTTAATTTAATATTTATATTTAAAACCATCCCAAAAAAGCAAGCATTCAGAAAATTTCGGGCGGTTTTAATTTTACATGGTTATTCGCATTCGACAAGTTATTTGGCATTTGCAGCTGTGTTGGATCCGTTTGACAGCCGATCATATGTTTAGTTAAATGTTTATTTTTCAAACCATTTCAAAAAAGTAGGTAAGTATTCAGAAAAATTGAGATTCGGTAAGTTTTTTTTGCATGGAAATTGTAAACATTTTTACGACAACAGACACTCCTTAATTCACGGCCGCTTATAGGGAAAGCACAGATTTACTTAATAAGTGAAATGGCTGTCTGCAGCTTTGTTTGTTCCGTTGGATACTCGACCAAGTAGAATGCGCTGTGTGCAACAGCGTCGGCCAAATTATTCTATGCCACATGCATTTATACCACTACAGAATTGAAAAAAAAATTACCTCATCGCGTCTACCAGTGAGTCCCTTTATTTACCGGAAAAATGTACAACGTTTGAACTGTCCTCACGCTGTCTCTTCGTTACTGGCCTGCATCTCCTCCTCTTGTTGTAGCGACAAGGTGCTTCGGTGGTCCTATAGTAGTCCGGTCTGCCGGAAACCAATCCTGCCCGGCAGCTGTACGTCTTGAAACGGAACACGACAGTCGGCCTCTGCTCCGGATAATTGTTCAAACCAAACTTGTAATACCTCTTCGCGTACACTTTATTGAGACAGCTTTCCTCTGATATGATTATATTCCTGGCCCTAACCCAACCTGACGTAGAATTCACCGCGCGGAATGCAGGAAGCTGAGCATACTTACTCTTCCCTTTGTCGCATGTCACTTCAACGTTCACAGTTCTTTCCTTCCACTCGATTTGGCACTTGGTCCCCATGGAAGGATGCTCTAAATCTATGGACATGCCCTCAATCCTAGTATCGGTGAAATATCCGTCCACCGGCGCTAGGACGCGGTAGTTGCACGCCGCGTCGGTCGTAGGTAGTACGGGGCCAGACAGTACATGTCGTGAAGGACGAACTTGGAAGCGCTGGCATCGTGGTCAGTCATAAGCACGATGATTATCGGGTCTTTTTCCGCCATGGAAGATCCAACTTGGGATGCGATGACCAGAAATACCAGGGAAAAGTATGTGGTGATGCAATTCTCCATCCTCATCTCGGATATTCCCATTGCAGACAGAGAGGTAGCTCTTCTGTTCGGCGTATCGGGAGTGCTTCTGAAATATATGAGAAGAAGGCTGGTCAGAAAGATACATATGATGTGATAATCTAGTAAGTACTGAATCATTAGCATATGAAAGGATATTGGGCCAGCGATGAAGGAGGAGAGAATACGCTTAGTTCAGGGAAATAGATAATAATATTCAACGATATATTGAGGAAATATTAAGTCTACTCCAAATGCCTCGATTCACTTTTTATCTCCGTAACGTACTCATTTTTCCCCTCTTCCCTGCTTTCTTGGACACAGGTAATTTTATACTTTTGCCGTGAGAAAAATGTTGAATCCCCTTTTTGAATGACGCTTAAATGTTGTACCAGCCGTCGTTTTCCAAATAAAGTGTTGCGTGTAATTAAAAAAAAGTTTCAATCCATATTCAACCCATGAATTCGAGGTTCCACAAAGCTACATCTACATAATACCCTGCAAGCCACCTCCAGGGGGTGACAGGGGTGATCAATCACAAGCATACATCATGCAATTGGATTCCCACATGCACACCACACGGTCCAAAAAACGTTACGCAAACTAAAAAATTATACTACTACATGCAGTTAGAAATAATAATAAAATTCAGAAACATGTATTAAGGTGTAAATAATTTAGTAGGCCACACTAAAAGTCATCTAATCTATATGTACATTCTAACGCTGCCGCTAGATCTCTTATTGTTCGTGGAAAATAGACATTCTGAATACGTCTGTAACACAGTCTATCTATCTTATTTCATTTATATGATCTGATCTTCCGTATTATGTTGACATTCGTAAGATATGGTGGTTGCAGTGTCTTTTCTAACTTCGTTGAATTTATCTAAAAGGTTTAGTCTATTTTTCAATCTACAATCCCATATTCCCATCTAAGTTTATCTAAGAGGTCAGTTACATTAACAAGACTATCGTAACGACTTTTTACGAACCTTGCAGCTATTCTTTGCACGCGTTCTAACTCTGTTAAGCCTTTTAAGTCTTTTTCATGAGGATCCCAAACACTGGCAGCGTAATCTAAATAGGTAATAACGAGGGAGAAGTACTCACTTCGTAGTCGCACTTTCCTAATATTCTTTAAAAAAACATTTTTACGTCCTCTGCTACCTCGCATGTCATTGAAAATATAATATATCTTAGGTACGAAACAATCAGTATCCAGGGTGAATACTGATAAATAGAATATGGTGGATGATTATACAGGCGCGGACCCTAATGTTTCGATGGAACTGGAACTCAGTTACCATAGTATTCACCGTAGTAGCAGGTAATGGTAATCATTAGTAACATCGCGTGGTTATTTGAGTAATTATTCGGATAGTTATCAATTAACTTCGGATATCAAAAGAGTGTTCATTACAGCACTAAATAAAATCACTCGAGAGTTTCAGTAATTACTCGTGTTCACGAAAACCTATATGAGTGATTACTTTTGGCAAACGCCTAGTTGCAACAGAGATCAGACACAGGAAATCTTTCAGGTCTAACGAAAACTTACCATGAATGGCCAAAAGAGTCTTAGTCGACCAAGCTACTTATCTATAAGAAGAAAGGATCCGTTCTTCTTATAGATAAGTAGCGGCGGATCTACGATATGCTCCTAGGAGCTGATATTAGAAATAACTTGCAGAGTATAAGCTAGAGCATCTTCACTGTCCAACCACCGGCACGGAAATGCTAGTTTTTCCTCTTTCTTATTATCCTTTTTCTCTTACATTGTTTTCGAAATTCTCCAAAATTATTTTCATAATGAAAAAAACCAGGAAGTAGTTATTAAAGAAATACAAACTTACGGATTACTAGAACTTTTTTCGACCTATTTGGAAGGTCAGAAAATGTGCGGAATTTGGATCTGACCTTCGGCACTAGTATATCAGACCTAGCGAGGTGACCAAGCTTCGTCTTGATCCCCAAATTTCGCCGCGAAATGCGCAAAACACACCGCTATATGCGAATGATATCATAATCCTTTTATGCCTTCAGACCACTTACGCATTGTTTTGTGATTGTGACACAACAGGAGTCTGTAGACTTTTTACAGCCACCCGAAGCCAGGTAAAACTCCTAGGTACCTTTCTGGGATCTATAGTTTTCTATTTGTGAAAACGTAACGAGTACAAAAAGGTGAAAGGGGTTAGTGGATATTTTGTTTCTTATTTGTAACTAAGAATATTAAATTCCTTGCTATAAAATGATTTTTAATGGAGAAGAATTTAGAATGTAATAAACACTCTTCCCTAAAATTGTGAAATTTTAGAGTCCTTTGCTTATATTTGGATGAGCTTCACTCTTGCTTTCTCCAAGACTGTCGTCGATTTAATTCACAAATTGGGTAGACAACCAATTTAAAATGCATTGCATGAGTCCCATAATGACATATACCTATTCGAACTAGATATCCATGTCAACACAGGGTGATGTTTTTATTCACGCCATCTTACTGCTTTCGCTATTTTTTATTTGAGTTTCAGCGAAATGCAATTTCAAAAGAATTTATTTCGTAAGAAAAAAGATTTTCTAATGTAAGATTTCACTTTTTCCCGGCGTATGATGGCGGTGAATTCTTCTCGGGTTTCCATCCGGGTGAGCTCCATCTCCATCGCTGCCGACGTTTCGATAGAATCCTTTTCTATCGGCCCTGATGACGATAGAAAAGGATTCTATCGAAACGTCGGCAGCGATGGAGATGGAGCTCACCCGGATGGAAACCCGAGAAGAATTCACCGCCAAGATTTTCTAAATTTATTTTTAAATTAAAGGTATGCAATTATTTTCAGTATTCAAATGATGTCCCTTACCAGATGACCTGCACCTTCTCCACACGTTGTTAATACAGAGTCTATTTATCATTAACGGCCTTACCATGGGGTCCCCCTATTCACCTCTAATTTAACTGAAATATTTATGGACAATTTAGAACGCCCATTATTTGATTCCGAACATCCCATCTTATTCAACATCTCCAACCTCCAAAGGGTTTTTACGTCCGCCCTCACACTCACTTCGTATTGTGTTGACCATTTTTTTTCCTCCTGCAATCCCTTCCCGGTACCCCCGCTATAGTCTGCCCAAGCAGGGAAGGTGGGTAGGAGCTCAAGGCACCGCTCAAGAGCCCAAAAATAGTCGGGGTCCGGTCAACCGCCACAAAATAGCCGGCATCTGTTGGACCGCGTAATGAGTCACGAATCACACACTACCCATGAAAAATTACTACACATAAGTAAGCATAATTATTTTTTTAACAGTTTCATTCTTTACGCGCGATTTCGTAAAAAAAAGAGTCTACATACAAAATATTTGTGTCAATTAGTTGTATAACACTCAAAAAGTGAGAACAATGTAATTTTTTGCAACCTCTTTTGTAACTAATTGACATGACGCCGTCGTGTTTACACTCTTATTTAATAAAATACGCGTAGAAATCATAACTATAATAAAAAAATAACAAATCAACCTCACTTTTGTACGATAGTTTCTCAGAGTGTAGTGCGATTCGTGACTCATTACAGCGCACCCGGTCGCCCGGAATCCTGCTATTGTGCTTTATGCAAACAAATTCCTGATGCACTTCTCCATCCTAGGGATACTAGTTGTATTTGGGTGGCTCGACGTGAAGTTAGTGCCTAGGGAATTTGAGAATAATACCAATCAGTACACTATGTGTTATATAGAAAGGCCCGTGAATATAAATTCAAGATTATTAGTAAAGATACCGGAAAAACCGTGGCTCACTCGATGTAATAATGATGGGTGGTACAAATGAGAGCGAGTTAAAAAGAATAACTTATTTAAATACTCCTGTACGACCGCAAACAGCAGCGTTGGCCTTTTGCGCCAAAATTTTTACTAGGCAATTAAATGTACACAGACATCTATCCGTGGTTAGGGGTGACCTACTGAGGCAAGACTCGGACCCGCGACCTCTTGAGTAATAGGAAAGGAATCAGCACAGACGCCATCAAAGCTAGCAAATTGCGAGTGCAGTTAATTTGGGCTGGAGTAACAAAAATTTACCAGACCAAATTAGCGCTATCTTTGACTTTGAAGAATCACTTTGTTTGGGTCACGAGTAATTGATACGGTGTTGACCGACTTAGTTTTGCAATTAGGTGAGTATTAACTATTGTTACTCCAAAACTCATATGTCTATATATGATCAATACTAATGTGTAGTCATATGAATAGTAGTCGTAATCGTTTAGCACAGCATTGATTATTACTTGGTGATTAAAATTATGCTTAAATGATAGCCTTGAATGCGCAACATACTTCGCCTAAAATCTCAGGGTCCAACGTGAATATAGTAGATTTGGGATGCACTGCCAATTTCTTCAGTATTTCGATGCATACAACAGTCACTATACGATATCATTTGTACTCATCGTCTGTTATGAGTTGCTCACTCTTTTAGCTTATTATGGGAGGTAACATGTTCCATCCTCTTTATACTTTCAATTGCACCTGCTTGCTGTTTGAAATCAGAATAATAAACAGAGGAAGTCACTGAGATTACTGCACAATCTGCGGGACGCCGCTACTAGAGCTTAATGATGTGGAACGGAAAAATGGCGAATTGTATGGACACTTTGGGTCTGTACCACACTGTGGTCGGAATAACTTGACATGGTGGATGTCGCAGGCCTCCAATTCCAAGGGCCTTGATCCATGCTAACTTTGCCACTGCAGCAGCCTGGTTGCTCCCAAGGTCGTTGATGCACCCTATTTCTGGAATAGTCAAATTCATCTGTACGTATTATTTAGATGTTCTGGTGATGATCACACTGGAATCTCCGCGTTAATAGTATCGTTATCTGATTCGCAGCAATGGCAATCAGGCTATCAGAAAGAAGCGTAGAGATGTGCTCCTCTCGGTAACGTCCGTCGCCTTACATATGAATAAGCAGGGTGGTCGGAGATTCACTGATACACTGCCACAGAGGTTATAGAGTGAGTCATCTTTAACAACAAATAGCCTAAACATTTTCTGCTCAGTTGCGCCATTTCCGAGCTATTCGGGATTGAAGTTAGCCAATCAGAGAGCAGCACGAGTGATAACGAACGCGCTCACTGAGGCGATGTTGTAGAACCAAAAATCGCTTCGAAGCACCAGCCAGACGAAGCGAAAAGACTAAATTTTACTCTCGAACCAATTTGAACATTGAGCGCCTTTCGAACCAAAAATCTTCGGACTGGAAGTCTTGCTTCTTGCCTCTTGCACTTCTGAGACATCTGCGTTGTTGTGTCACTGAAACAACGATGTTCAAAATGGCTCTAGAGATAAATTTAATCTTTTCGGTTTGTCTGGCAGGTGCTTCGAAACCATTCTTGGTTCAACAACACCACCTATGTAAGCGCGTTCGTATACGCGCGCGCTACGCTCTGATTGATGAACTTCAATAGCGAATAGCTCGGAAATGGTGTAACTGAGCAAAATACGTTTGGGTTATTTTTCGTTGAGAATATCTTACTCTACAATGTCGTAGTGGTAGGGTATCAGTGAACTTCCGAGCATCCTGTATATGTATGAGATAGAATGATTGCAGAGAAGAGCTACCAGGTGCGTGAAAAGACGTTACGCTAGCCTTATTTAGTGTTACTATCCTATTAGATATACTCGAATGGGAATCTTTGACCGTAGACTGAAAAATATACTAAACCTTTTACGTTAATCCTAGATTATTGTATTTCCCAACGAAGTGAGTAATGCCATACGAACGCCATCATACTGTGGTAGATCATATCATATAAATAAAATAAGAGAGATAGAGTGTATAACAGATAGATTCAGAACCTCGTTTATTCCACGATCAATAAGATACTATAACGGCAGAGTCAGAACTTATAAATAGGTTAGTTTACTTGCACCTTAACCCACTAACGTATGTGTTCATTAACGTGTGTATGTGAATTTTCATAGCCTTTTTAACAGCATTTTTGGCAGATTGCCTTCATGAGTGTTTGGCAAGTTTATATCTTTGCATGAATGTGCACGTATTTTTTGCTAGCATGAGTAACATTTTAATGCCTGTATGGTGTGCATGTGGGAACCCTCGTGCATACTGCACGCCAGTGATTGATCACTCCCTCCCAAACTTGTGCGCATCACTTATTGATTCATTACATGGTGGTTTAAAAGGGAGAGTGTGAAATTGGGTTAATTGGGTCAAAGTTCATTTTTTAGTTGTATTATATTAGTATTAATGTAAATGATGGATTGTTTGAAATTGGTTTATTGGGACAATGTTAAATTCTTAGTAGTATGAGATTAGAGTTAGTGTATTTTTTTACCATGGGTGTCTATTCTGTTTCTAAACTTTGTATTAGATAGATAGAAAATTGGTATCTACACATTTTTTATTCACGTACATCTAATGCTTCCACCAGGCAATAGTCTACTTGCAGCAATGTATAATAATAATAAAAACACCCTAGAGGTGACTCCAAGGGTATTATACAGATATAGTTGTATATATCTGTCGAGCTAGGGAGAGATCACCACACACTTGGGAGGGGTTTCAGATGAGCATTGTGTCACTCCTATTTATGATTCTCAGTCAACATAACCTAGGCCACTCGAGCCAAACATAACCCACCTACACCGAAACCCTGTGTGGAGGGAGAAATAGAGGGATAGGTAGAAAGGAGGAGAGGGGTCCATCAGCTCGGACGGGCCAAGACCGTCACAATACTTAATATATATCCTGTCCAAACACGAAATCCGGGTAAACGATAAGGCACCCAAGAGGACCACATAGAGGATGCCCAATTCCATCCCATAGAATACAGATTTCTGTTGCCATATCGGTCTCGTTTTAATCTGAATCTGAAATCTCGTTGCCGGCCTCGGTGGCGGCGGGGTAACGTCCTCGCCTGCCAAACAAGGGGTCGCGGGTTCGAGGCCCGCCTGGGTAGGTTTCCCCTGCCCAGGGCATGGTTGTTCGTGTGCGTTTAATTATTAAATTTGTTGAATACCCCGATGTAAAATGGCCAACATGAGCTGTATTCGGTGGTTTGGGAATAAAATAAAAAAAATAAATAAAAAAATCGGTTTCCAAAAATGTCCGCGACGCAGGAACATTAACTTTTTTAACACTAAAAAATAGCTTGGTGGACTAGGTGTTAAATTTAAACTTAGAATCTTACCTCAAAAGTTTAAGAGTGAAGAGAAAGTTGGAACAAGTATTTCAAAGACAATAAACCATGGGTGAACTGTCACCCCTCATACAGGCTTACTAAAGAAGCAGGCCAAGAAGTTGATGCAGTCACCACTAGCCTACAGTGCCTCCCAAACCCTAAAGGATATGCTTCCACATTACCAACAAGCTCCCACATTTGCACCAGTCCCACTATATCATAACCTTAGCACTGTGATTCGCATGTTACGCTGAAATTACATCATGAAGCAGCCTTGTATGAGGCATAAAAGTGAGGTCCTATAACATTCAAAACTACTGTTGACTAAAAGTAAATATCGGGTGAATGACCATTATTAAATAAATAAAAAATTTCCATTAGAAATATTTAATAGCATTCAAAAATTAGACATTAATTTAAAAATGTAAGGAGCATATTTATTGTACCTGGTTAAAAATTAAGACTATGCGAATTACTCCATGAAAATATAACCGATGTGATCAATCACATTTAAAAAACAAGTGTCGCAAAAATGTATTTGGTAGTTCATACAAATGTTGTGAATTAATTATCTGCTATATTTTTCTGTTAATAACGCTAGTAATAATAGGTTAACTATAAGTAGCTAGAAAATTCCTTTTGCATTTTGAGAATCAGAGAATCTAAGTACATTTTGACACTCTTCATTCCAACTAGTGGGTCTTTTCAAGTGTCAGCATGTTTTCAACGTCGTAATTTCAACTACTCCTCACAGGCCTGCATCTCCTCCTCTTGTTGTAAACGCATTTGTTTAGCGTGGTCCAAGAGCGGTCAGGTCTGCCATGTATAAAACCACCACTAAAACCACCTCCTCTGACAGAAAAAAGAGCGCATTCTCCCTCCTCGAATACAAATACAACGGTTGGTCTTTGTTCCGTCCAATTTTCCAAGCCAAATTTGTAGTACCACACCCTGGACACTTCATTCGTACACTTATATTCATCATCCGTTTCCACCGTAACCCAATTATACTCGGTTGGTATCATCACACGAGTCTCAGGAAGCTGAAAAAAAGAGCTATTATTTTGGTCGCATTTCACTTCAACGTCATCGGTTTCTTCCTCCCAATCGATAAGGCACTGGATCCCCTCGGAGGGATGCTCGAAATCTATTAACATGCTTAAAATGTTGGTATGGGTGAAGTATCCTTCCATCGGTGCGAACACCTGATAGTCGCATGCCGCTTCGGTCGTGGGAACTACGGAATCAAGGCAGTACATATCATGAAAGATTAATGTGGAAGATTTGATTTCGTCCGTGGTCAGTAGCACGATAAACATCTGGTCATTGGTCGCGTGGAAGGATTCGCCATAGACTATAATGACCAGAAATACGAGGACGAAGGACATTCTAATGCAATTCTCCATCATGATCCCAGATGTTCCCTGTGCAGGCGGAGAGCTACATAAAATATGTACTCGACTCGGCGAAGAAAGAGTGCCTCTGGGTTGTGAGAACAATGCTGGTCAGCAGGCTAGGTTTCATGTAGAAACACCTGTAAATAATGAATTCAGAAGCATTAGTGAGGTATGGGGAAACCGTTGGATAAGGAGGGATGACGATTATAGAATAGATTTACCTCTCCTAGAAATTAGTTTAAAAAATCATATATACGGCTTTAGGGACACGAAAAAATTGACATGATGTACATCTACATCCACAATATTATAGCTTAGTAATAACCATTGTCACCTGAGTGATTGTATGACTTGATTCAACAAATCAGTGATTTCTTTCTCTGTGGACGCCATTTGAAATTAGTGAAGACACTAATTTCACGACGTAAAAAAAAGGAATTTAATTTTTTTACGAAAATTAATTTGAGATATTAGCTTTACCTCGATCATTCGTCTCTCTATCTTCTCCTTCATTTTTAAGTGAAGTGACTGTAGAGCTATTTCCCTGTACCTTCTTTACATATGACCGGAAAGCCTTAGAAATGTCGTCTAAATATACGCCCATTATTTTTTTAAATTCACTCAATGCCTTCCCAAGGGTTTTCTTTGTTTCTTTTTTTTTGATTTTTCATAATTTTCATACATTTCTTGTATTTATCACCAGTAAGACCCACATATGTATTTTTCATTTTTGCGAGTAGTATTTGTTTCTTTCGAGAGTCTTTGTCTCTATCGAGACCTTTATCGACTTATGCATTGTACGGTTTCGTTTCAGCTTTCAAACAATTAAACTTACTCGGTATTGTACTATCCACGGTCTCTTGCATAATGTTTACAAACTTCTCCCGTACGTTGTATTCCCCAAAGTTGAGAGTAGCGTCTTTGAAATATGTGAATTAGTTCAACAAGTACTGATTCAACCCTTCAAAACCCGCACTATGGAATAAGTACCTACATCCTTCTTTTCGACGCCTGTTTTCTATCGGAGACGATATGAAATTTTCGATGCCCTGCCCTGTGGTCACTTATACCAGCCACGCCTCAGAGCTGATTACGCATTCTGGAATATTCGTTGGTAAGAGGTCTACAATGTTGTTACTCCTGGTAGGTTTATCTACTTGCTGAGTCAAGGAATTGGCATTCAATGTGTAAAGCAAAGTTTCGCACAGGTTCTTGTCTTTACTTAATTTTTAAAACAACGTTTTTCCCAATCGATCGATGGAACATTGAAATTGCCGCCTATTGTGAAACTATTACAATTTCTCTGATAAGCCTTATCTAAATGTCTATCGGTAAAACTGAATTTAGGATTGAATATGGTGGTCTATAATATGCGTATAAAAAGATTCTCTTAGCTGAGCAGTCGATTGAGCTCCAAGCACTTTCCATTTGACTATCTGCAAAATTATCGGCTCTGCTTGATATTCATACAAGTTGAGCCTCTCCTCCTATTTGAGCAACTCCTTCTCCTGTTACCGTTTTACTGTTTCTCATGGACAGTCACTTTCAAAAGTTTTAGGACAGTGTTTGTGGCGCCACTTTTGATTCTCGAGAAATTTTAGTCTTCTTTAATCTTTTTGTTTTCGTCGGTCAATCACCGAAAATGCTTCGTTTGCGGATGAAGATAGAAATGTTTTCGGTGATTGACCTAGGGAAACGAAAAGAGTAAGGGAAAATAAAATTTCTCGAGAAGCAGAAGTGGCGCCACAAGTACTGTCCTAAAACGTTTGTAAAAAAAACTGTATATCGTATATGATTTCATGATTTCGGGAAGAGTTATTGACAAGTAGACACATACTCCGACCGGTTATCCGCCCTACCTGAATGAGCAATTCGTAAGGAAAACTGAAGTACACAACATACCCACCCGAAAACGCCTCACATGAATAAATCGTTCTCAGTAGCCGCCTCTCGGATATGGAAGTGTCTATAAATTTAACTTCAAGGAATTCCAACATAAAGCATACGGGCTACTGAAAAATGCCTTGATAACGTCGTGTTGAATTCCTTTTGCTTGTACTCATGTTTAGCTTAATTTAATTTTTTATTGATAAACATGTGAATAAATGTCACGTATTTCACCCGATAACCAACTTTCAGTTCTTAGGATTACATCAGCTTCCGCTTTTAGAATTAGGTGGTGGAAATCAGCAACTTACAACAGCAGTTCTTAATACGAGGGGGTGTTGAAAAGTATGGTATCCTATTTTTTTAATGGAAAATAAATTTATTCTCAACTTTGCGCAGATCATTAGAAAGGCTGAGCATTTTGCTATTTTTCTACGTAGACGCCTTGATGACGAATTACTTTATGCATCCATTTAACCAGCTTTTTAATACCGGAGTCGTACCACTCTCCCGCCGCGTCTCGCAGCCAACTGTCGACTGCGTCTTGCATTTCCTCGTCTGATTAGAATCTCTGTCCCCCAAGGAGTTTTTTGAAAGCGGAAAAAAAGGTGTTAGTCACTCGGGGCAACTTTTGGGCTGTAAGGAGTATGGTGGATGATATCCCAGCCAAATTTATTGAGTAGGTACGGCGATCGCTTGATGTGAAACATGGGGACGTACTTTTCTTTGTGTTCATCGGTTACCTGCTTAGGGACCCACCTGGCAGTCGCCATGTTGTAACGGAGGACGTCCGCATTAAATATTCTGCATTAAAAAATTGCCACACCCTTCATTAAGACCTTCCTTTATCTCAAGAAGGGTTATTTTACGGTTATTGTGCACCATCTCGTCAATTCGAGCCGCAGTGGATTCCGGCAAACTCGACCTCCCCGACCGCTGCTCATCATGGACGTTTTCCCGTCCATCAGAAAACTCCCGACGCCATTTCCGCACGTTTTTGATTCCCATACACTTCTCGTCATATACTTCCACTAACTGGTGACGAATTTCTATCGAAGAAAACTTTTTCGCTTTCAAAAATCGAATATGACTTAGCGTAATTCGCACCTGGCGGGCGCGCTGATCCGGAGCATCATCGTAAACGACTGCCACACAGCGCTTGAGTGACCGACGGTAACGTGAGTGGTTTTCAATTTTAGCGTAGGAACCAAGGAATACAATTCTGTAGTCAAATTTTGCCTAGCGGCTCGCGTTCGGAAATGGCGTCGTTGGGGACCTTACTTTTCAATAAACCCTCGTAATATGGCATTTTACAACTACAATCGATAAAGCTTCTTTTATACGAAGTTTTGTGAACTTTTCTGATAATTCAAGTTTCTTTATATCTGATTTTTTCTGATTTTCTATCATAATTTTCACGAGGGCTTTTTTGACGTTTTCACTTCATTGCTGTTTGAACGGAACCTCTGACCCCATAATTTAAGTTTGGCGCATCTAGGTGTTTCATAACTGAGTTAACAACAATGTTTTCAAAGAATTTGGAAGAGATAGACGTATGTTATTAGATGGCAGTTCTATGTCTTCATTTTTAATATTGGCGTTACATTGGCAATTTTCCAGTCATTAGGTACTTGTTGCTTGTTGGGTTTACGGTATATTGACTGCAAGTAGAGTATAGTCGCTGTAGCCAGTTCTTTACACACGCGAGAAGGGATATCGTCTGGACCAGGTGATTTACGATGGCGTTTTTTTCAACCTCCGATGTTTCATGAACAAAAGACGAAGTGATTGATTAAAAATGATTTCGTTGCTACTTTCGGCACAATCGCCTTGGCGATAGAAGGATTGCATAATGTTAACAAACTTTACCATACTTTTTTCATAGGATGTTGTCGCCAATGACTTCCTACGGATTTTGCCTTTGCCTTGAGGCTCATCGCCCGTTTGAAAACGCTTCCCTCCTGGCCACTTCTTCTATTCAGCGTTAAGATAAAAGTCACAAGGCACTGTGCCGACATTGCACGGGTGATTGAAAATATCCCGTTGAAATTGCTCAAGTTGAAATTGTTGGGCTTCATCAGCACTGAGATGGCGGGCGTTGTCATGGATCAGAATTCTTCCATAAGTCAGCATGCCTCTTCTTTTGTTTTGAATGGGAAAGGACGTAATGTTTCACACTGATTCACACTCTAGCTATTAAAAAATCTGTTATCGACATAAAGGTCAAGATATGTCAATACTATTCGGCGAGTTTTCTGTCTGTCTCTCCGCAATGCACGCTTGGCGGGAGAATCAATTGAACCATTGTAGTTAATGAGATTGCTACTAACCTTAAACTAACAACTCACTGCCAGAAATGACTTGAGCGTATGGTATGGAGGGCACGCAATTGCCCTGCCTGCGCAGTACCTGCCTAACGATTGTATGGTGTTTTTGCTGAGCGATCGGAGTTTGATAAATTAAACGCCCTCGTATTTGGACTGAACGATTTCAATAAATTCTCAATTCCTTGAGCTCTAATGTCAAGAAGTGGTATCTCTCGTGCGCAGAGATTGTCAACTGTCTCCGATGAGTCCTCAGAAGGCTCGGTGAATACGCTGAGGAGGCAAGGTTTTATATAGATTGGCCTGTAAATAATGAATTCATAAGCATTTGTAAGATATCGGGAAAGCGTGGGATGAGGAGGTATGAATACGGTTAATGGGTGTAATGATGAATAGTAGAACGTATGAGAATGAGATAAAAGGAATTATGTGCCGCGCTAATTAGTTCTGGTGTAGAAAAGATTTACCCCTCATAGCTGTGAGTTAGAAAAATAAAATATACGCCTTTTGGAACCCGACAAATTCATATGATGTGCATCTACGTCTACAATATTAGCTTATTAATAACCATTGTAACCTGAGAGATCATGTGACTTAATTCTACAAAACAGGGATTAATTTAGCAAACGCGTTATTTCCCTTCTGATGAAATGAGTAGGTATAATAGACGTAAATTATTATTTTGCGAAAACTCTCAGGTTTTAGAGTGAATGCAGTTGAATAGGAATGCACTGGCAATTAACGCGTTATATCGAAATTTTACACTAGTCACTGCACTATTACACTTGCATTCATCGAATTTTTCATCTTAGCCATTTTTGACACCATGCCATAATATGAGTATTATTTCGAGTAATGATGAACTAAATGTTTTACTCATTCGTCTATCAATGTAATCATTTGATTACTCACGCAACCATTCAAATACTTAGAAAACATCACAATTGTTAGGATAATAGTGAGGGAGTTCTTTGGCACACACTCTACTGCAATCTTCATAAGTTGGTAATAATTAGTGACTTAATGACAACTTACCATGAAATCAATATCCTAACGATAGTAGTAGTAGTATTCCCGTTCTTCTTGCAGACAAGATGCAGGTCGGCGACACTTCCTCGGAGTTGATAATAAAAATGATTTCCAGAGCTCATTGGCAGAACGTCTTCAGTGTACAACCGCCTATACGAGAATGTTATTCTCCTCTTATGCATGGGTTAGTAAAAAACTAAGACTCAGCGATGTCTTGAGGACGATTCCACCTTGACATTTAACTTAAAGATGCAATTTCATTTTCCCACCGGCCTTGAATCTAAAGATTATTTTTCGTGTGAGTGAAAAGCAGAGCTGAATTCCTTTGATACACCCCTATCCGGAAGAGCTGATATTATAGAGGTTTTCAGAGCACATGGGCACAGCGTCCAATGAGTTCAACCTCCAGACTGAGAAGATCTGGTTTCCTCCTGTTATGGGTGGCTAAAAATCGTGGATGTATCATCAAAGACATCCACTTCATCCCAATTCCTATCGCACTGCGGACTCAGTAGCGTCGCGTCGTTACTTGTGGAGGGTGTGTTCCATAAAAAATGTAAATCCTTAATTAGATAACCCTTGATGCCCACCGTTACATTGTTTTTGCATGTTTTCGGGCAAATAGTTGGATGTAGCCAAAAATAAATCAAAATCACCTCAGACCATATAAGCAAGTAGACCTGCCGTTCGGCCGGAACGCTGTGGCCAACATCGCACGGCGGGAAGTTGAATGAGTTACTCTTTGGTTTTGATGAATCTTATCATTTTTAATAGCATGAAACTGACTTGAAGAATTACCAGGAACATAGGTGGACTAAAACGAAAAATTTTACGGAGTGTCCTGCAACGCACATTGTGCGAAAATTCCACAAAGATAAAAATCACTCGCCCCAACCGGGATTCAATCCCGTATATCTAAATTCCCGTGCAAGTGCTTTAGCAAGTTAAGCTACCGAGCCGTTTTTTTTCTCTGTGGACATTATGCGAATAGCAGTTCAATTCGTGCGCACTCAGCCGCAGCCGGAAAGAGAGATTTTTTCAGCCCACACCATGCTTGGGAATCTTGTACGCGTTGTGTCGAAGCGCAAGGGAGCCATTTCGTGGAATAAGAAGGATGAGTCACGATAGAAAAAGAAAATTTATTAGTTCAGTGCAATTACTTTTTGATCCTACGCTTTATGTAGCTTGGTTAAAATTTAACACTATTAAAAAAATGCACTACTCCATCCTTTTAAACTCAGCATTAGTTAATTTGGCCACCCCCTGTGCCAGAGGGGTGAAGTCCTTAACTGCCAAACAAGAGGTCGCGGGTTTGAGTCCCACTTGGGTAGGTTTCCCCTATCCGGTGCAGCTTTGTCCGTGTACGTTTAATTGTTAAATTTGTCGAACAATCCAATATATAATTGCCAAAATGAGCTGTATTCGATAGTTTGAGAATAAAATAAATTAATAAATAATATCCAGTAATAAATCATATTGAATTTAGCCACCATGAAATAACAAAAATGTATGCCAATAAAAGAAAATAATTATGCAATAAATAATAAATTAGTTGATTGAATATGCATTATGGCCGTTTTACCCGGGGAAAATCATTGCGCAGGTTAACATTGAAAACATTTGTTGAAATTGTGAGAATACGAGCCTGCAATTAGAGCCTTTTAACGCCTTTTAGATTATTTTAACATCTCAAATCAGTGCTTTCTCGTGCTATCACACCCTAAAAGATTTTTCGATCCGAGATTTACCTAATTGTGGTTAAATTTCTCTTCCAATGTGTAAAAATGGATTAAAAGAAAATTGTCATCCTTAAATTATAATTTTTCGAAATCAATGTATCGTTCTTAGCGAAATTTGGTTTGTGAAATTTCTTTCTTATTTTGAAGGACATTGAAAATTGAATTTCCATGCGTTTTTACGGAATCTTAAGCTATTTCTGGGTATTTATGATACAATGTAAAGAAAAGCTCTCCCTAAAGACATATCGAAAGAATTATGTATTAGCACCCGTTTTTTGATTTGCAACCTTACTTCAAGCAATCTTCATCGTGATAACGGACTTTTTTCTCGAGAAAAGCGCTCCCCTTACAATAGTTCAACATATTGTTTTGTAATGTGTGTAATTATAATAATTATCAGGGGGAATACGATCGGCTATCGTAAGGTTTTAGCGAGGAAACGTATGAGACGGAATGAGTTTGATGTAAGTTTTTATCATTAGCATCGCGGAGCATCGTGTCTACCAAGATAAGTCTCTAGCCTTTTTATTGTGATGTATTTCTTCTTACATCCTTTATAACCTCTCCTAGTAACTTAACCGCCACAGACCTTGCAATTCTTTCCTCTCACTTTCCCTTATATGATTGTTAGTTTTTTCTTCTTCATCAACATACTACCACACAAGCCGCCTAAAAGGCGTATGGTTGGGGGTGGTATGACACCAACAATCTACATATAAAAATCAAAATTCATAACAGCTCAATGCTATTCCTCGAAATGACGAACACTGTACAGCAAAATATTAGAAAGTGCATTTCGCATTTCACACATCACCGCGCCGCGGACATTTTTGAAAACCGATCAAAATACGACCGAAGTGAAAACAGGAACTAATCTTCTATGGGATAGAAATTGGCCCTCTCCACACAGTTTCCTTGGTTCACGGTATAGCGTGCGGCAAGTATTAATGTCAGCATTAAAACATTCCACACCATCATGCTTGAATCTTCGGATTTTATAAATTATTGATGGTAAAAATCTTTTACTAGGATTGGCGCGTCGCCTGAATTTATTTTTCTTCATTTTTTTCAAAATTTCATCTACCTAATTCTGCATACTAGTTATTACCTCGCAAGCCAGGCGTGTAGCGAGGATATTAGGAGAACAACCATCTACATATAAACACCAATTTCTCAACCAAAATTATGACAAGAATTCGTTGAAGCCCTTTGTGGTTCGGGGGAAAAACGAGTTCTTATATCTATCCGTTCGACAAAATATCTCTCTCAATTTATCGCTTCTGTCGGACCCGGAAATATAGTGGGGCTCTGATGCGATGTTCTCCGTGTCACTCCCAATGATATCTATTCTCAATAGGGTGGCTTCCTATTTCTTTTTAATTGGAGGGAACACTCAGAATTAAAAATTGGTTTTCGATATTTAAAACCAAAAAGATATGAATGAAAAACACACAGGCCAATTTTCAGAGCTCAAATCCAATTTTTACCCGAGACAAGCAGTTTTAAAAGTCCGCTAGGAGCCTCGGCCACTCCCACGACGCATTTCTATTGGCTGACGCCGCGTGACGTGTGAACCTCATGAATTACGCGTGAGCAATGCTTGAAGAAGCCGTAAACACACTGCATTCGTGGAAATAGTGGCCAAAAGTTTATCGTCATGGCGAAACACAATGTTAATTTTTTTCTGGATGATTCCAGAAATGTACTGACATTAACAGAGACTCTGGACAAATTTTTGTCTCAAAAAGAATCATTTCATTGAAATGAAAGTTTTACAAGATGAAATATTGACAGCTTTGATTGAAACAGTAATCACGGCAATTATCCTAAATGCTTTAAATTGTGAACATACAATTGTAAAATCCTTATTACAGTTTTTAGCTTCCGGATGTAGATTATAAAATAAAAGAGCAACTCATCGCAATCAATATCTTTCCCCTACTAGCTGTTTCTGCACCTCTGAAGGGAGGAAATTCGGGGCTCTCTCCGTTTCTTTCAGGATCGGCATTCATATTTCGTTTGCACAGCATTTTTAAGCAAAGGCCTCGCTTTGGTTCACCTATGTTCCTGGAAATTCTTCAAGTCAGTTTCGTACATTAAAAAATGATAAGTGTCATCAAAATCAAAGAGTAACTCATTCATTTGTTTATTACATGAAAATATCCGTAATTTCACTTATATTTTCGTCAGATATACTCGTATAGTCACTTTCAAAAGTTTAAGGACAAAGTTTGTGGCACCACTTCTGCTTCTCAAGGAAATTTAGTATCCTTTACTCCTTTCGTAGTTTTCGACTGCGCTCCGCATATATCCCGCTTGTAAGTGAATATATAAGCACTCAAAGGGATAAAGTATTTTATAACTGCAAATTTATCATTCTGCTCCTTTTTATGTACGACTTAATGATTATTTCGTGTGCATTTACTGCATACTTGCACCGGTTTTCACCCTTAGTTTCTATAATGCTTATTGTTGGACGTAATAATTGTGATTGCGGTGGCCTCGCTTGGTGCTGTGGTAGTGAAGATATAAAGATCGAGACTGTTTATCGTAAATTTTTTTCAGCTTCCTTTCTCATTTTTTACTTGTTTACAGGTTTTTTACCATCTTAATTTCGCTGCCATTGCTTTATATGATTTTATGAATGGTAATGCGGCTTTTTTAAATTAGAAATTGGGCAAGAGTTTAGGTTTCCTTTAACCGCAAAGCTACATTTTAGAGATTTGCGAAAATGGTTCACCTAGTGGTAAATGGTGGATGAAATCCCAGCGTTTGGCATTAACGTACATATTAAAGTCTGGCGAAAGTTTCAAATCAAAAGATTATTACTCTTGGAGTACGTATTTCACGCTTTTAGATTTTTAAATGACGATAGTATCTATTTTTCGCAATTTAATGAAAAGTGAAAATTTTCAAGCGCGCGAACATGCGACGGCTAAGTATGAATGCTGGGAAAAGCCCGTGTGACGTCATTCTGGTTCCGGCTGCCGCTGTGAGAGGCCACCTGGGTGCGAGGATATGAACGCCACTGCGATGCAGGCTGCTTGCTGCCGAGCGTGGCGGTAGCGTAGAGTACCCTGCTAGCAGGTATCGCTTGGTTTAAATAAGGATTATTTATACCCTATAAAACGAAAGAAACTTTCCGATCATAGGCAATTTTAATAGGCGATTATTAAGACATGTTTCCCTGAGCTCTGTGCCTCATGCATGCATTGGTAATCTCAGACAATATAAAACTCGCTACTACTCGAATAGCATCTAGGGCCCTGTGACGTCACGTGGAGTGGCATCGTATGGGCGCTGGCTTTTTTCAAATGAGGTTAACATTGACCATTGACATTCGTCTTAACTGGGATTTCTAAAACCAAACAATTTGTATATTATGAATACATTAAATGGTGGGTATCGAATCGCAATCAATGCCTCTCGTTTTCCTTGATGAAGGAAACTACCCTTTTGCTCAAGTAATCTAAGCCTGGCGCGAAGCCTCCGAGTCTCTAGCGGCTCCCAGCCTAATTTGCCTAACATCTGAGTAACATTGTCTGTACGCCCGCTGCAGTTTTTGACGAATCGCGCAGCTTTCCATTATATTTTATTATGTACACTTATGAAGTCTTTCTACACCGGATCCCATATGCTCGCTGCATAATCCAGGTGTGGCTGACGAAAGCGATATGCCACCTTTCTATAACTTTCTCATCGGAATATCTTTGCAAATACGCTTCACGAACCCTAACTTCTTGAGGGCTATGCCGCAATATTCCTTATATTAGTGCCCCACGAGGGGTTAGAAGTAATCCTAACTCCCAGTACTTCACTTCGTTTGTTGCATTTATGTTAATACCATCTGCAGCATAAACATGGTTATAGGTGGACGAACTCTGCAAAAAATGTACTGACATACAGTTGTTCAGACTAAGTATTCTATGAGAGGTATATTCAAATCTCGGGACACAACAGCATACGTAAGGTTTTCTCCCACTAATTCAAAACTCTCCGTTTTATCTACTATTTATTTATCCTCGAAGTAACGTAGATTATAAATATCGTAGATTACATTACTCTTCGCTCCATGAATGAACGTTGTGTAAATACGATGATAGAATTGACCTATTTATTGACTGGGCTTCTAAATATATTTAAAACATTTTAATTGTTGTAACGCATAGTGGGCCCTCGTCGCTTCTATAGCGGCGAGGTGTTTACCCCGTCCCTCCCTTCCAACCCTTCTCCTATCCCAGAGGCGTCGTTGGGCTCCTATCGCGGGGGCGCCTCTTTCCTTGTTCCCTCCCAGGGAGCGCGGGCGTACAAGTTTCTGACTTGGTTCCCGGCCCCGGTGCGTTGAACCCTAGGTTCCTGATTGGTGTTGTAACGTATTGTAAATATTGAAGTTGTATTAAAATACGGCGCGTGAACGACTATACCGATTTAAATTATAATTATTTTTTTCGATTCGTTTCTGCCCTGGATTGCATAATAAGCATAAAAATGAAAGTTGACGAAAAAATTAATTTGGAAATTAGGGATATTATTTTAGGAGTTTTTAGCACTGCCACAGCTGTTAAGTCGGTCAAAACTACTGATTAAATTATTTTTTTGTTATTTCCATCGCTCATACATTATAATATTTTAATACTTAAATGTATTAAAAACATTGAAACAATTTTTTTAAATTAACTCGAGCTAATTGTAAGCACAGCTCTAGTTGACACGTCACTCCAATGTTTATAAACAAGTCTCCAAGCAATTGTCGACTATCAGTAATGTCCGTGTTCCTGTGGACGAATCGAGCAGTCTAATTTAATTTCTTCGGAAATTTTGCAAATTCTTTTCATCGAAAGGTGAGCTTATCAACAAATTTTCCCAAAAATGATTGATCACCACAAAAATCACAAATGGTTGATTGAGCGAGCAATTTTGACGGCTTTGAACGAAGATGTGGATGACTCAAACTAGGTAAATCAGGATCAAATAGTTGGTAAACTGCATTCATTCAAATCTATTGACAGCGTAATAAACGAAGATGAAGTCACCAACCATCCATCTGAATTTTGGTGCGTTTACGCATGGAGCACTCTTACGCAGTGCACTTTTTCCAGACAGAGGTACTATAAGTAGCGCGCCTAAAGTCATTTCAGAGTAATACTGCATCCTTAAGGGCATTTCTTACACGATTTGAGCATCGGTCAAGCGTCAGTCTAACATCTTTCCCCGCGAGCGGGCACAGTTTACGCAACAGAGTTAGACCTAAACACATTTTTTTTGTTATTAACACAAATATCCCACAGCTGAATGCATAAAATTTTGACTTTATTAACTGCTTCATGAAACCATAATGTATATCATTTTATAAGCTGAAACAACAAAATTAGAATTGAAAAAAATATCCATGTAAACGTGCCCCGATCTACCCTTTGTAGATTTAATATAGAAAATGTCTTTCTGACAAGCAATTATGATACTTATTTATGTAGTTTTATTGAATTTGTTTCATTATTTTATTAAAATAAGTCAAATATGATTAAAGAAAGGTATAGCCACTCTTAATTTATAAATGGTGTAACTAAAATTTTCATTGATTTTTAGATGATACGAAGTTCGCCGGGTCAGCTAGTATAATATAACATAATCATAGTACTTTGACTCGCTTTTTACGCTGAAATTACACACTGAAGCCTTATGTGAGGCATGAAAATTAGGTCTACTCATACAGTATCAAAAACTACCGCCAATTTAAAGCAAATATCGGGTGAGTGACTATTATTTTTTTTTTCATTAGAAATTTTTAATAGCATTCAAAAATTAGATAAACATTTTAAAATGGAAGGAATATAATTATTGTACCTCGTTAAAAATTTTTCTAAAAAATTACTATATGAAAATATAGCCGATGTGGTCAATCATATTTTAAAGGCAAGTTTAGCAACGAAGCAGGCATGTAACAACGTTCTATGGACAATATAGGGGAATTATTAGTGGTGAGAAAATTATTTATTCATTTTGAGAATCAGAGAATCAAAGTACAGTGGAAACGAGGCAACTAGGACGGGCTCGCGGGTTACACTCCTGGGGCAGGGATTCTAAGCGCGAGCTTTCCTCCTCTGCACCCAGGAGGGGAAGGAACAAGGAAGGAGGCGCCGCCGCGATAGGAGCCCGACGACGCCTCCTGGGAGTGGATAGGGAAGGAAGGGAAGGGACGAGGAATCCCGCACCGTCACGAAGGCGGGCGGGTCCTACTATTAGCGAAACCAATCTTACGCAATTAATGTTCTAACGATCTTGGAGGACCATTCTATGAGGAAGAAGGATCCAACGATCAAATCGTTAGATAGAATCAAAGTACAGTCTTACCCTCCTCGTTCCAACTAGTGGGTCTTATGAAGAGTAGTTATATTTCCAGCATCATGGTTTCAATTACCTACACTCATGCCACTTCAGTTATTCCTCAAAGGCCTGCAACTCCTCCTCTTGTTGTAAACGCATTTGTTTGCCGTGGTTCAAGATCGGTCACGTCTGCCGAATATAAAACCACCAGAAACCGGAAATATGCCACCAACTTTATTAACTGTATTTCTGAGAGAAAAATGAATGCAGTGACTCTCCTCGAATATCATTACAACTGTTGGCCTCTGTTCCGTGCAGCTTTCAAAACCATACTTATAATACCGCTTGGTGGTCACTTCATTTATGCACATATATTCATTATCGTTTTCCACCGTAACCGAATGACGCCCTCCTAACACCTCACGGAAATCAGGAACCTCGGAATACCTGCGTTCATTGTTGCATTCCACTCCAACGTCCTCGGTTTCTTCCTTCCAATCGATTCGGCACTGGGTCACCTTGTAAGGATGCTCGAAATGTGCGGAAATTCCTACAATGCTGGTATGGGTGAAGTATCCGTCCACCCATAGGCGGATCCAGGGGGGGGGGCACGGGGGCACGTGCCCCCCCCCCCCCCAGACCCTCAAAAATATGCAAGATTTTTAATACGGTCCCATTATCATTGCATTCGTTTTGTATTGCGAGGTATCCTTGTGCCCCACCCAGAACAAAATCCTGGATACGGCCTTGCTTGTGCCCCTCCCAGAAAAAAATCCTGGATCCGCCCCTGCGTCCACCGGTGCTAGGACCCGGCAGTTGCATTCCTCTTCGGTCGCGGGTACTCGGTCGCGGAGTCAAGGCAGTACATATCGTGAAGGAACAATGTGGAAGCCTTCGTATCGTTGGGCGTCATTAGCACGATAAACATCTGGTCGCTGGTCGCCTGAAAGGATGAGCCGTTGACTGCGATGACGAGAAATGTGAGGACTATGGACGTTGTAAAGCAATTCTCCATCATGATCTCGGATGTCTCCTATGCTGGTGGAGAGGTAAATAAAATATGTACTCGACTCGACAAAGAGAAAGTGCCTCAGGGTTCTGAGAATAACGCTGATCAGAAGGCTAGGCTATATAGAAAGGCCTGTGAACAAAAACTCAGAAGTATTAGTGAGGCATCGGGAAAGCGTTGTATGAGGAGAAATGAAGACGCTTAATGGGTGTAGTGATGAATGATGGAACGTATGAGAATGAGATAAATTGAATTATGTGTTACGTTAATTAGCTCTGGTGTAGAAAAGATTTAGCGCTCATAGCTATGAGCTTGGAAAATCAAATATACTCCTTTCGGGACACGACAAATTGATATGCTGTACATCTACATCTAAAATATTAGCTTACATTAGTAATAATCATTGTCACCTGAGCGATCATATGACTTAACTCGCTATTGCTCGCTGGGGGGGGGGGGGCTTCGCCCCCCAACCTCCCCGCAAAAGGCCTGTGGCATGTTTCGGTCACTCTGGAAGGTCTTACACTTTTTGTCTGCCGTTTGTTACTTAAGGATCGTTTACTTTTCCAATGTCTAGATTAGATATTAGCAATATTTCCACCTTCGAGTAAAACGAGCGCATGGTACGTTTTTTCTGAGGGACTTTTTTCTGAGGGACTAAAAAAATAAAATTTTCTATGACTCCGACAGAGTCTCTAAATCATTCGCTTCAAATACAAAAATAACGTTGAGATCATGTCCACTGTAACACTCAATTTATACTTAATTTCATAACATAACGAGTTTATGAAATTCATGAATAACAGTTAACTACATTTTAATTAAGCATTTAAGCATTACATACAGCGATGAAATATTGCAAAAAGTATGGTTAGAAATACCAGTTTCTAATCGAACTCGTCGCAATTTGGATTCATACGGAGCAATTAATATTTCTGTTACTTTTACCAAACAAGTTTGATGAATGTAGTTCGATAAATACTATCAACATGGCTCGCATCAGTTCGATAACCACCGCTTGGTGGTCACTTCATTCATGCATGTATCTTCCTTTTCATTTTCCACCGTAACCGAATTAGACCCTGATGGTACCTCACGGAAATCAGGAACCTGGGAATACCTGCGAATATTATTGCATGCCACTTCAACGTCCTCGCTTTATTCCTTCCAATCGATTCGGCACTGGGTCCTCTTGTAAGGATGATCGAAATGTGCATACATTCCTACAATGTTGGTATGAGTGAAGTATCCGTCCACCGGTGCTAGGACCCGGTAGTTGCATTCCACTTCGGGCTTAGGTACTACGGGATCAAGGCAGTACATATCGTGAAGGACCAATGTGGAAGTCTTCGGATTAACGCAGTATTTAGAAGTGTACACTAGTCACTACTCGATTAAACATGTATTCATCGACTTTTTCACCTTAATCATTTTTGAAATCGTGAAATAATTTGAGTACTATTTAGAGTAATGATGAATTAACTGTCGTACTCATTTGTCTATCAATATAATCATTTGATTGATGAAGTGACGATTCAAATCTCTAGGAAATATCTAATTTGTGAGGATAATTTCTTTGGCACACACTTGTTGCAATCTATATAAGTTAGTAAAACATTAGTAAACCAGATGTCAACCTACCGTGAAAGCAATATCCTCAGGATTGTTGTAGTAGCCCGTTCTTCTTGTAGAGGAGAAGCAGTTCAGCAACACTTCCTTGGAGCAGACATTGAAAATGATTTTCAGTCTTCGGTGTCCAACGGCCAGCACGAGAATGGCATTCTCCTCTTCTACATGGATTAGTAAATAACTGATACTTGAGGATGAATCCACCTTGACCTTGAAATTAAGGCAGCAGTCTCGTTTTCCAGCTGTCCTTGAATGTAAAGATTTTTTTTGTGCTTTAAAGCAGAGTCGAATTCCTTGGACACACCCCCATCCGGCAGAGCTGATATTGGTAGATATATTCAGAGCGTCGTAGGTGTCACACCACCTAAACGAGATTAATTGGTTATCTCATTTTATGGGTGTGTAAAAATCGTGGATGTACCCCAAAGACATGCGTTCCGTCCGAATTCCCATCGCACTGTGGATGCAGTAGCGTTCTCATGCGAGAAGGGTGCGATCCGTACACAGTCCTTAAATACCTTATTATTGGGGATGAGTGTATTTCAAACGTCGATTTTAGATTCCACCGATTCTCGGACTTGGAATCGGAATCGAGAATCAATCGCGTGAATTCTATTTCTCTTACATCGATTCCAGGATGATAAATATGTTGAATGTAAATAAAATTTAATAATTTAATGAATAATTATGAGATATATGCTCCAAATGTAGCATGTGAATTGTGTGAAATATTCGCAGTGAAAAGATCATTCGACTTGACGGGGATGCAAACCCGTATCCCCCGATTTCCGGTCGACTTCTCTAGCCAAACAAGTAAGCTATCGAGGTACAGTTGTCCCAAATCGAAAAAAGCTGGCCAAAAGTAATTTTTTCCAATATTTGAAAGGAATTATTGGAGGTTTTATTCGGATTCTACAGGATATGGTCTACAAAGTGCGTCACTTTGTATTTTCGCCGATCAGAGCGGCTACAGGGACCCATCAAACACTGAGCATTCACAGTAAAACTATCAGTCGCGTGAAATCGGACGATTTCGAAGATGTCCAGCTTCTTGGAGGGCAAGCTTTACACAGTACATTTAGCCAAAAAACATTTTGACCTACAAAAATTAACATTAGCGCATCATGCAAAAGGTATATTTCATTCTCGTTTTACCATGCTTACTATTTTATATATTTTTATTAGGCCGGCCCTTATTTTTCATAATTGCGAAAAGTTACGTTTTCCTGGTCTCAAAATGATCCAAATGGTGTTCATATTCACGTGTTAAAATTTGGTTACTTTAAAATAACGGCAACCCGTGCCCCAAGGGCCCTAAGTACTAAGGACCCTCAATTGAGTTTTTTGGGGCCGAAAAAGCACTATTTCTATGTAAAACGTAAACGTAAAGTCCTTTAGGACCGATTTTCTGTTTGTTTTAACCTATCTCTAAGCGTTTAGGAGATATCGTCCGTCGTAATGCAATCCCCCCCCTAGGGCGCCACCCCGCACCGCGGCACCGCTGAGGTATGTCCCGCACCACTTACTAGAGACTTCCCCTCAACCCCCTCCCCTCCCTCGGCAAAGACTTTGCTCCTGATGACAAGATTTACATGCTAGTGGTACAGTATTGAATAGGTTGTTCCTCTTGTGTCATGATTAATGTTGTTAAAGCCTATAATGTCAATTTTAACCCTTCAACGCCGTCCTATGTACTGGGTACCGACCCCTTAAACCTTGATTTTTTGCCGCCAAACGGCCGCGAACCATTCCAGCAGGCTTTGCTCCAAAGTGCATCTTCTGTACAAAATATTATAAGCATGTGATAGAAATGTGTCTATGAATAATAAAGGAATGAAGGGATTGAGCAGGGCTTCCAGGGCTCCAACAGTAGATAGAAATATTCAAGGAAGAAGAAACGAGGCAGTCAGTTCACGGATGTAGATCACTGTGGATAGATAGAGATAGTTCTTGTGTATAGTGTGCAAAGGATAGGATGTGCTAAGTTTTTTAGGATGTAAGGAGAAAAGTGGTGAAATAAATACTTTATCATGAACGTGACGTTCATTTTAAGAATAGACCAACAAGGAAAGGCATGTAATCAAGACTAAATCCAGGCATTGAACTGGTTGGAAAAGAAAGTGAAGAAATACTCAGCTCAAATTTACCGACAGTGAGAGAAGTACTATGTGTTTTCTCTATCACCTAATGGGTTCGAAATTTGTAAGACTTAGTGCGAGAAAAACCGTGAGAAATGCGTCTCATCCATAGTATAAAACTAGAATTCCTGTTGTTACGGAAAATAAGGCGATTGAAAAGTTAGAAAAATGACGCAAAGAATGGATGAACGTGCAACGGCATAAAGAGAGCGTGAACTACAGTGGATATGAAGAGAAGAGAATCTTTCGTAACAAAACTTGATGATTTGCTTGGCATTGCAAGGAGCGGTACCATTGAATTTTTGACGCGCGAGGAGGAAAGTGCAGTTAATCTCTCGGATAAATGTGCTTGGGCTGAAGGAATAACGTTCGTACGCAAATAAAGAGGAGAACAAAATGCAGTTATTGGTTGAATAGATTTCAATATATTCAAGAAGAAATGAAAACATGTGGTTCTCCGCTCCTCTTGTTGCATTAGCTCCCATCAGTGACCCACAGTTCCTACAAAGACTTGTTAATTACGAAAGTGTTAACCTAGACATAGCGAAAGCAGCACAAAAGAGGTTTTCAAACCACTTGTGGCAAGGTTCTTAGAGTAAAGGTTGCCTCATTCGCGACTCGGGCTCCCATTGGCTTGACGTCACTGTAGACCCAACTCCTAGCGCTATTTCAAATTCTAGCCTTTCCGCGGGCGTAACTGCTTACCGCAGCGAGTTCTTGAAGTTACCCTCTATCGAACACTATAAGCCGAATTTTAAATTGAATGCCGATTTATGAAAATAATGATGTTAAAACTTAAAAAAAGATAAATTCGTGTATTCAGGCGCTATAATTTCCTGATGAAGTGATGAAATGGGAACATGTGCGAGTTAATTCCGTGTCCACACTTCCTTCCTGTAACTCTCAAAACACTGTTTTCCTTGCTACTTCCGCAATATAATTTAAACTTAGATTAATATGGCTTGGAGGAAAATACGCAAAAAACGAATTAGTTGCTTCAAAAAATTACAGTTCCGCCACTTTTTAAATACAAATTATGCTCGTTTTCATTCCTCGCCGGGCTTTTAAAATACGTACATAAGATAGAGAAAATTATGTAAGAGGACATAGAAATCCTTTGCTTCAATGGGAAGAAAAAAATAAGCATATAGAGTGATAAGAGTTGTAAATTTACCGTTATTACCATTTTCAAATCATTCGTAATAGGAATTCAAAGTGATCATACGTTAAGCAAAAAATCATACAGATGAAATGGAACTAACTTCAATATTATGCTGAGAGAAATAAGAATTCCCAGGTAAAATAATTCTAGAAATGGAAAATGAACCACCAACAGTTGCCGTTATCAAAACAGCATCATAGTTGCCCGCTTGAGTGGAGAACAGCCTTCGAATCAAAGGACTCTTCTCTATCTTAAATCCCACAGAAAGTTTCCACTGTAGCCTTTGGTCAAAAAACCTAAAAGAAAAATGTTTCATGGCACCAAAAAGCACTGCAGGAAGCAAATTCGATTATTTTCAGTGACAATTGCTGAAACAAAAACTTAAACTAAAGCATATCAGCTATTTGGTCGATCATAAGTCTGTTGTAGAAATTTAGCTCCAAGGTCAAGGTTCATTTTGAAGAGGGTGTAAATAATAAGACTCAAGAATTTATGTAAAAGGATTTACTGAACAATTTTAAATGTTTTTAGTGGCACTACCAAAGTTGCTCTTCTTTGTTGCATTTTTTTGTTCAAACATTTTATTCTTGTGAAGACCCTCTGCTTGGCGTAACACTTAATAATTGCTTTGTCCAAGTTGGAGACACAGCACAGAACATTGGTAATTTGTCGAATTAGTCCTAATTAGAGGGTAGAGTCTACTTCATTACAGTTCGCAGGTAAATATAAACGCGAAGGAGTGCATAAAAATATTATATGGTTTGACTCAAGTCATCATTCATAAGTTTATATAGGCTATTCTTAACCAATTTACTAGTTCGAGAGAAAATATTATGATTAAAATTAACGTAATTTTCTTTTATGTGAACTACGATTTAACACTTGATTCCTGATAAATATTTTTATACACGCTAAAACTTATCTGCCCCTAAATTAATAAACAATTTTGCGCAACCGTGGCCTCGAAAATTTGTCAATAGCTGTCAAAGGCATACGAAAGGACTCAAATTTACAGACTCAGTACTAGAAATTTGTTTACCTGATATCTTACCATTGCCACACGATGTTACTCATAGCATACGAGGTAAACGATGAATTTACAAAATAGTCCCTGCATGAATGAGTGCGCAAAATATTAAGTTCAATTTGCATTAAAAGGGAATAATTCCTGATTTTCGAATGCAATAGGGGCATCTAAGTTCTTGATTACGAAATCTTTAGCATATCCAATTAGTTTGTCTGACTGATTCACGTTCACCACTTTTTTCACATGTGTGGGGGGCGAGACACGGTCAATGATTCGATTAGTTAATACATACAATAAAAAGATTTTTCAACTTAAGCATCCGCCTGTGATATGAGACATTCCGTCCAGCTTTCTTCGTTTTCGACAAGCTGTTGGAGCCCGTTGTCACAGTACAACGGGAGCCTGGCATATCCGACGATTAAAGGCGCTCTTTACCCACAAAAAGTTCGTCTTATGAGTAGTGGATTACAAAGACGATTTCCAGTGAAATTGCAGGAAATGTGTTCAGATTCGCGTTAAACACAAGGCGGCACAATGTCTCAGGAACTTGTTCTCTCTCAATTTCTAGCGAGGAAACAATGAAATAGCTAGGATCAGCTGGGATACAGGGTCTACAGTGACGTAACGGGACTTCTGCTGGCGCATGCGCAGTTACGAATGAGGCAACCTTACAGTCTAAGAACCTTGCACTTGTGGTACATGAGTGAGGAGTTGGTAGGCCTGTCATTCTTTGACGGATCCATTTCTAGGTGTGAAAAAAACGTGATATGCCGTATGTGGTCTTGTGTAGGAAAATATGATCCACCGGAGAAGGCATTCTATAAACGTAAAGACATGACTAAGGTATCTATACCAAATTTTGTCACCACTGATTCGAGAGAGCTATTTAATGTATTGTAAATATGCATTGCATTCTTTGATGTGAACATGCGAGAATGGGATGAACATACAAGAACGATTTGCAAATTATCTGGGGTCATAAATTAGGAAAGGATTGTGCAGCGAGAGGAGTGAAACTAATTCAAGATTTTTAGGCAGTCACGTTGAAGGAAGAGAGCTTTCAAAATTTATTAATAAGTGTGACTTTTCATCGCAATACAACCCTTACGTGCGGAAAGGCACTTTCATTGCCAAATATGGAATGTCCGTGAAAAATTAGAAATAAAATGAAAATCTATTTTATTTTGGTTATGTACCGAAATTCATGGACAGAGTGAAAATAAATTGATCTCTTGGATTGGAAGTATTGTTATGGCAATTAAATTCTTTCTAAGGTAAGCACATTTCTTCAGAGGATTAGATCTTGAAATCAGGAGCAAAGTCTTTGCCGAGGGAGGGGAGGGGGTTGAGGGGAAGTCTCTAGTAAGTGGTGCGGGACATACCTCAGCGGTGCCGCCGTGCGGGGTGGCGCCGTAGGGGGGGGATTGCATCACGACGGACGATATCTCCTAAACGCTTAGAGATAGGTCAAAACAAACAGAAAATCGGTCCTAAAGGACTTTACGTTTACGTTTTACATAGAAATAGCGCTTTTTCGGCCCCAATAAACTCAATTGAGGGTCCTTAGTACTTAGGGCCCTTGGGGCACGGGTTGCCGTTATTTTAAAGTAACCAAATTTTAACACGTGAATATGAACACCATTTGGATCATTTTGAGACCAGGAAAACATAACTTTTCGCAATTATGAAAAATAAGGGCCGGCCTAATTTTTATAGCCTTTTAGAATTTTTTTACCCGAATTTTCAAATAAAATGTACAATATCCTTTAGAGCGGCACTTTCCGTCGCGGTGTCTTTTACATGAATAAAAAGGGAATAGTATGTGAAATATAGTAGAAAGGAAAATTTTTGCTACAATTCCTTACCCTGACCTCAGCATTGATTTAGCTACAATGTTGTAATGCGTTGACGCGGACGGCGGTCGGGTTGGTGCGTGGTATGGCTCGAGGAAATCCAATATTTATGGGTATTATTCCACGTTTTTGCATATTTTATTTTCCATAACAAATATTTATCTCATAAATAAACATCTCTACCCATAATTAGAACATTTCTTTGTCTATAAAAGGTTTCCAGTTGATGTTACTTATTATTTACGTGTGCCGATGCTCTCCTAAAAATAGTCTCCTCAGAACTCCAGCGGAGGGCAATAATTGCGGAACAAAAGTACGGAGCTGACTATATAGTAATCTAAAAAAAATTTTCAATGCATTGAGAACCAAAAAAAATCACTCAAAATGCTAATCCACCCTGTTCTATTGTAAGACCGATTAGTGTGTGTCCTCACGCGGCACATTGATCCTCTTGTCACCTCCGCAGCGGCCTCTTCAACCGCATGCAACGCAAACAACTGCCGAAAAGACTCTAGCCATTTATTGCACCCACCGAGAAAGCACAACCATAGCTATCTCTACTCTAATAATAAATTGCAATTTGGCGACCGGGGATGAAGGGAGTGAGACTTTTTACCCTTGACATGCGAATTTTCTTGGAAAGTGAAGATAAAAGCATTACGAACCTCGCCCTGTGGAAAACCCAAATTACTTTTAGACATTGCTTGTCCGAAAATTTCGGGCCTAACTTCTGTTTTACTCAGAGTTAGCCCAAAGAAAGTCGTGAAAGAGAGTTACTTCTAGAATGGAAGAGTTCGAGTGTTCTCGACGTTTTGAGAAAAAGAATGCAGGATTGAAGAAGGGAAGCCATAGAGTTTTGGTGTAGCGAAGTTCAAAACCTCTTCATTATTTTATGATTTTTTTGGTGCAATTTTGGCATTTGATTTGGATATCGTTATTTTTACCTTCATACCGCTTGGCTGAGTTCAGTTGATAAGAGATTTTTCACGTATTTTCAATAAATTTCTTGAAGGTGGAAAAGGATCTATGTCGTATTAGACTACTTAAGCAACAAATTAAAGCTAGATGCGAACTCTAATGCAAACATCACCTTTAAAATCTTTGTGGAAAAGTGTAGAAATGTCTTCCCAGTATATGCGGTAAGTATATGATGTTGGATTTGAGATGAGTTTAGAGTTGTATCCATACCCTTGCTTCAAATGTAAATAAAAACGTTACTTTTGAAGGTAAAACAGAGTTACCTGAAAGTGGTCGATCATAAAAAAACTATTTCAGGAGTGCAATGAAATGACAAGGAGGACGAAAAATGATACATGCATCAGCCATCGCCAAAGCAATTGCCTTTCTCTTTCACTTGTCCGAGGAAGCAATGAAGGCGAGGGTTTGCCAGATAATGATTATGAGTGTATATAGAACTATTTTTTAACAATAACTGTGAAAGATAAAGAAAATTGTTGATTTATTTCTTTGACGGTAAAATAAACCCAAGTGAATGGAGAATCACATAAAAAATCACCGTACTAAATGATGTACCCAGTAATTTGATCCGCTACCACGAAAAGAGCTTTTTTGCAATGGGAACTTGAGTTCATAGGAGTTATGAAATATTGTTTACGACATTTCAATAGTTGCTTTGTGCATCGATGCGCATCAGGCCGTTCCGAATAAAGCATTGATGCGACCCTGTATCGAGCATATTTCGTGGTTTCGGAAGCACAAGCTCGCATCAGAAATTCTTGATGCAGTTGATGCGAAGGCGAAAATGGACGCAACCTTTGAAATTGTGACTGGGTGTTTGGATCTTGAATAGGGTGTTACACGACTCTATTGTGCTTCTACGATTGTAGGGAAGAGTTGAAGGAGTTATAGATATTAGTTTTTGAATAAATTAGTCCATCTAAAATTGAAAATGGGGAAATCTATATCCGATGCGTTATTATTTGCGTGTATATAACATTGTTTACAAACGTTACTAATTTCATTGATGATAAAAATGCAAAATACGATCTATAATTTCACACATTGAAATGCATGCGTGGTAGTTTTAACCATAAATTTATTTCTGTACACTAACTTGTGGAAATTTCCGACACTTTGACGTTGTACTGTGAAAAGATTAGTTAAATAGCTACGTATTAGGGAGTGTTATAGTATAATAGCCACTTCAAAATAACTACATAAGACCTTGTTCGTCGAAATAAAAGAATTGCTTATGCTTTACAGAATCTCACTGGTCTATCATTTGAAGGCACGTTGCAAATTGTTGCTGTTTTGCCAAACGTTTATTAGCTTTTTAATATGCGAAACTCTACCTTCATTGCAATTAAATTTTCTCAGTAGGTACTAAAATTATTTTCCCCTGCTAAAGAGATTAGTACACCTCAAGTAAATAGGGACATTCAGGGTAGTGATGCCGTGATAGATAACATCATCAAGTAATTAATATATATGCATTCTATGCAAGGATTATGGATGTGTGCTTGAAGAATCCCATTGAGGTGATTGAGTATTCAGTGCAATTATTTTTTCGATGCGTGTGATTTGGTAAGCCCCGATAAATGCTTGCCGTTAGCATCATAAATTGGCTCCAAATACTCTTTAATCAACGCATTGATGACGCGACCAACTTATTTTCAGTGTCCTCCTAAATGCTATCCAACTATAGGCACACTTCTATCTATGATAATGGGATAATGTAACTCCTATCAAAAGTAATGAGTTTCCAAAATGGCTCTCAGTTGAACTCAGGTATTTGTCTTAAGGAGCTGCATCATAAAACATTGAAAAGTATTAATTATTACACGTTCAATTTTCAATAATAATTACACCATGTAAAATTTTCTAAAATCAGAAGGAAGTGCAAAATTCTATCTGATGAGTGCCACTCTAAGTAAATGGACAATGCTCAATTAGCCATTTCACAAAACTCTTAATTTTATTGTGATTCAGGCTTTTTTATGGGTTCGGAACAGTTAAATATATGCCTATGTTGAAAAATGAGACTCAAAACCTCTTTTTGATCAGAGAACAACAGTGCAGTATTGGTTGCCACAGAACATGTTGTAGCTATTTATTTCTTAACTTTGCAACTAGGCTACAAGCACAACGACCTTCCTTCAACTAGTTGCTTCCATCAGCTACAAAATTCTATTGATTAATGCAGTTCAAATGCTTAACATTGTTAAGCCCCTTTGGAAGCACATCTGCTACCATATATATTTTATTGACATGCAATCAGCAATTGTTTTTTCCTTCGGCAACAGTGCTTTTAACAAAATGATGTCTAACCTCTGTGCTTTGACCTTTCATCTCCACAATTTGCATTTTTTACTACAGACTGGTCATAATTGCATATATGCACCACATCACTACCAAGTATTTTAATGCAGTTCTTTGGGATTATTGGGATTTCTTTTATAATTCTGGAGAGTACAATACTATTTTTTGCTCCAGCTGCCAAACTTACATACACGCCCTCTATTGTATATACGGCTACACAGCACTGCTTTTTCCCAGGCCATTGCTCCATTAACTAACTTAAACATGTATCCAGTACAGGATACTCAATCTATTTTGTCGATGGCAGCATTTGCGTATCCCTCAAGAAACGTTCCTGGCTAAGAATAAGCAATATGATAATTTATAGTTCCCTTCAAATATCTTAATATACTCTTTGCATATGCCCATAATTGCATTGTAAAATCATAATTAAACCTACTTAACTTCGACACTGCAAAGACAAGATGTAACCTTGTACAAATCATTGTATACGCAGGAGCTACGTTCAAACCTGCTTCCATGAAACGAAGGTTGATTGCAGGTCAAGTTAGCAAATGACAAGGAGATTATGTGATCTGGTAATTTTCGAGCCAATCCATTTTTCACAGAAAACCTCTCCTCTGCTTCTCCTCCATCATATCCATTCACTGGCTCATTTTCTTGATTAATCTCAAAGCTAGTGTCTACACTAGTTGGAACTTTGCCATTGCCCTCACTACTTGTTTCAGGGATGGAGTCTTCATTACATGGTATTCTGCTATTCCCCTCACTACTTGGGTACCTTTGTGAGTTCAGAACTGTCATTCTCTCCACTTTCAGGTCGAGGCATGTAACTAATTATCCCTTATCCCCTAAGAGCCTTGGTAGAATGAAAGAGTTACCAAGGGATATTTGGACTGGTTTGAGCTCCCTAAACATGTTTACGAAGAATACTACATCACATGCTTAGATGATTCTTCCCGAAATATCAGGGTCAGCCAATAAATACCATTTTTGACTCCTCACCATTTCCAATAGTTTTTGGAGTTGGCACGCAGCATCTTTCATTTCCATTTAGCCACATAAGCATGAGCAATACATCCAAATACTTTTAGACGACTCAGATTAAATTTTCGTTCAGGCCATCTCTCCCCAGGTAATGCATTCCCTACTGCTTTGGATGGTACTGTTTCGAGATATACAGCTGCTCTGCAAGAGGTATGGATTAGGCGACCGCTGAGCAGGGAGAGAATGTTGAAAACAGTGTTAGAGGATAGAATTTTGGGTAAACAAAGGAGAGAATGGAAGAGAATAGGATTTTTAGATGGAATGAAAGGGTGAAGGCATGATTGTGAATTCAGGAGGGAAGTCCATGAGGGCAGGGGGGACTTTTGGAATCCTTTGTGAATGCTCCATTCAAACCTACCTTAAGCGGTAGAATACTTTAATAATAATGTCTTGGAGTTTATTTTATGTATTATACATGCAGTTGTATTTGTGCATCATTTTTCTGTTTAGGAACAGCTTGTTTTTTGCAGAAAGTCATGCATATGACTTTTTAAGAGCTATTTAAACAATTATGTAAAGAATTTTTCTTTCATTAAATGTATCTACAAAATATGTATGCCATGGTTAAGTTAAATATTATGTTATTTAGCAATTATTTTTTAAATATTACGAATGAATATTAATTTTAAGCTAATGAACAACAACTTGCGCTTGCAACATAGGATCACGACGGGCGGCAAAGAGAGAAAGCAGTTTACAAACTGATTTTCAAACTTCACATAGTTTACCATTCCTTCCACTTGCAGAATAATAAATGAAATCGCGTTTGTGAAAATTTTATCTAGTTTTTAAGTATTTTTTACAAATTTTTATGAAAAAATTGTTTTCAAGTCGAATTTCTTATGGGAAAACCGTAAATTGATGTTTAGCAGCTAAATCTACGTACTATTGATCGTAAAAATCATCTCTTTAAAACAATTTGACCGATACAATTCACTAACAGCTGAGATAAACAATACACTACGCTTCCTTGTTGATCGTTTTTCGAGTTAATTCCCGTCAATTCGCTAAGTCTATCACTATTAAAATAAATTAGAGCTGTAAGTTACGTCTTGGAAATTTCGAACGACCGTAATGAATATAATAAAGTATTAATATACGTATCAACTTATCATTTTTTGTCATCATAGGTAATCATGCAATTTAAATTTCGGTGTAAAAATAATTGTGTTATCGCTTCACCCGAACTATCTTCCAGCACTGTTGCCTGCGGGCATTTTGAGCGGCGAAATACTTCCCGCTCATATCGCATCAAGCCGTTCCGAATCACGCATCAGCATCAGCGCATCAATGCATTGATGCAATTTCGGAACGGCTGCATCAAGATCAAGCGTTGATGCGGATGATGCGTGATACGGAACGCACCCTTTATAGCGTATACGGTAGATCAGACCCCAGCTATTGTTCGGCGGGCCTCTAATACGCGGTTAGTGTTGTGTTCTCGAGCGGTGCCTTAATCTTTTAACCTAACCGCTTTCCTTGTTTGGACAGGCTGTAAGATGATATAACAATGCCATAAGCACTGTGATTCGCTCTTTATACTTAAATTACATCATGAAGTAGCCTTGTATGAGGCATGAAAGTGAGATCTACTCCTTCACTATCCAAAACTACCGCCGACTTAAAGCAAATATCGGGCAAGTGACATTATTAAAAAAAAATTCCATTATAAATACTTAATATCATTCAAAAATTACACAATCATTTTAAAATAGAAGGAGTATAATTATTATTGTACCTCGTTAAAAATTTATCTAAAAAAGTTACTCGATGAAAATAATACCGTTACGGTCAATTATATTTTAAAGGAAAGTTTAGCAAAGATGTAGCCGTGCAACAACGTTTAATAGGCAATATAGGTTCAACATAAGTGGTGAGAAAATTCCTTATGCATTTTGAGGACCAGAGAATCGAAGTACAATCTTACCCTCTTTTCAGGTGTAAGTATATTTCCGAAATCATGATTTCAGTTTTTCCTCAAAGGCCTGCATCTCCTCCTCTCGTTGTAAACGCATTTGTTTAGCGTGGCCCAAGATAGGTCACGTCTGCCGAATATAATGCCCCACCAACTTCAAGTAAAGGATAACCATCAAAACTGAACCTTCTGTGACAGAAAAAGGAGTGAATTCTCTCTCCTCGAAAATAAATAAAACTGTTGGTCTCTGTTCCGGCCAGCTTTCCAAAACGAACTTGTAATACCACGTCCTGGACACTTCATTCGCACACATATATTCATCATCCGTTTCCATACAAGTCTGGCTTGTACTCAGAGACGTCTCAGAGAGTCTAGACGTATCTGCTTCTTAACGCACATATTAGGAAGAAACAAAAATCGGAATTTACGTCTGAAAGATTATTCTAAAAGTTGAAACAAAAATATTTTCTAGATTATGTCTTTATATGACACATCATTACAGATCACCACCAATGCATATTGCTCTATTTTCAGTATTTTAGACACCCTGGTAGGCGCATTCATTAGTACAAATAATTTATTGATATCATATTATGCCACAGTTTTCTAATTGTCTCATCTCACGAGAAATGAAAAATACTTATGAGCGCTAAATTATTATGTTTATTTCGGTATGATATCTATTCCAATCTATGCTGACTTTTTTTTATTATTTCTTACCATTTTAAGGCACATTTAGTATGTCTTTTATCTTTGCCCCTTTCATTGAGAGGTCAAACTAAGTCTTCCCTCTCTTTCGTTTTCTCACCTGGTGATATCATGCTTGTCAATGTCCTCCAAATTATTATATACGAGGGGAGCCCAAAAATAACCGACGGAAATCAATCGTAAGTTTGACGTAGAACGTGGACAACGTTTTATAGACAATATAGGTGAGATATGAGAGGTGAGAAAATTCCTTATGCATTTTTAGAATCAGAGAATCAAAGTACAGTCTTACCCTCTTCGTTTCAAATAGTGGGTCTTTACAGGCGTCAGTGTATCTCCAACATCATGATTTCAGTTATTCCTCACAGGCCTGCATCTCCTCCTCTTGTTGTAAACGCAATTGTTTATCATGGTCCAAGAGCGGTCGGGTCTGCCGAATATAATGCCAACAGAAGAAATGGCTGTAGATGGAGGAATAGTAGCACTGGCATTAACAGCACCACCAGCTCCATCATCACCAACACCAGCTAACGAGACAGAAAAAGTAGGGCACTCTCCCTCCTCGAATATAAACACAACTGCAGGTCTCCGTTCGGGACAGCCTTTCAAACCAAACTTGTAATACCACTTCATGGACACGTTATTCGTACACTTATCTTCATTATCCTTTTCCACGGTAACCAAACCAGACGTTGATTTCACCGCGCGAAATGCAGGAAGCTGAGAATACCAGCTTTTCCATTCGTCGCATGTCACTTCAACGTCCTCGGTTTCTTCCTCCCAATTGATTCGGCAATGGGTTCCATTGGAAGGATGCTCGAAATCTATGGACATGCCTATAATGTTGGTATTGGTGAAGTATCCGTCCACCGGTGCTAGGACCCGGTAGTTGCATTCCTCTTCGGTCTTAGGTACTACGGGATCAAGGCAGTACATATCGTGAAAGACCAATGTGGAAGATTTGGTTTCGTTCGTGGTCAGTAGCACAATAAACATCTGGTCGTTGGTTTCGCGGGAGGATGAGCTGTAGATTGTGATGACCAGAAATACGAGGACTAAGACCTTTGTGTAGCCCATCATAATCTTGGATGTTCCCTGTGCAGACGGTGAGATACAATATGTACTTGTGTGATTTGACGAGGAGAGATTACCTCAGGAATTTAATAGTAATGCCGATCAGGAGGCCATGTACGATAGAGAAAGGCCTGTGAATAAGAAATTCATATGCATTAGTAAGGATAACGGAAACATTGAATGAGGAAAGTTTGATTGGCTTAGAGGGATTAATAATGAGGGGTGGATGAGGACAAGATATAAGGAATTTTATGCGAAAATAATTTTTTACTGCATGGAAAAAATTTATCGGACTTAATGTGCACTAACTACAACGTTGAAATTCCAAATGAACGTACGTTGAGTCACAACAAATTGATATGGAGTAGCTTGACTTAGAACTTTCGTAAGGTTTTTCAGATTTCCTTCGTGGCCATTAGCGCGAAAAACAATTGGCCGTCTCGTGGGAAGATTAGCCGTGGTATGCGATTATCAGATACGCGAGGACTAAAGATGTTGCGATACAATTCTCCATCATAACCTAGTATGTTTCCTGTGAGGAGGGAGAGGTAAAGTATGTATTTGCGTGGCTCGACTAGAAGAGATTGACAAAAGGATTTCAGAATTATGCCGATCAGCAGGCTAGGATTAGCATAGAAAGAACTATGAATAATGAAATCAGACGCATTTGTGAGAATATCCAAAAAATTTCGATGAGGAGAGATGAAGAGTGTCAGTGAGTAATGAATGGTGGAACGAAGAAGGACGAAATTAAAGGAATTATATGCAAAGTACATTTTTTTCTGGTGTGGAAAGGATTCGTCCGTCCTGAAAAACCAAATATATGATTCTGTTTGGGCACAAAAAATCGATATGGTGTACCTCGAATTAGAATAACTATTGGTCGAGTAATAACCATTATTACCCGAGCACTTTTGTGACTATAAATGACTAAAGTAGAAATAACCTCAGCTCACTAATTATTCCCATTATACTGAACTGGGTACAATAGTTGTAAAATATTCTTTCGCGAAAAATCTCCAGTTCTAGTGTGAATACAGTTGAATAGAAATGCACTGTCGATGACGACAGTATTTCGATGCGTACGATTGTCATTTTCATCGCCTCTTTGTTGTATCTATTTGCATCACGTGTATAAATGTAAGCCTTCTTTAAAGCAATCATGTATTAACTATGGCACTCATTATTTTATTAACATAATCATTTGATTTCACAACTAATCACTCCAATGCACTGAATGGTTGAGGCGTTTACCTTGTATAGTTCCTTTTTTAGTTTGGATAATAAATACTCAACTTATAACAAATTGACTTTAGTCGTCAACTAGTTTCGGTACACTGCATCATCTTCAAGACTAGTGCCGCCATTCGTCTTAAACATGATATTAATATATACAAACTATTCCGCAATTGTGTTAATTTATAGGAATAAAAGTTTTTTTATTTTCTTAACTTATTACTCCAATATCTAATTAATCACTCATGTGGTACAATAATTGTGAGAGATTTCTTTAGCACACACCTAACTTCAATCTATATACGTTCGTAAAACTTAGTCGACTTAATGAAAACCTACCAAGATCACAATAGTCTGACGATTGTAGTAGTAGTCCTCTCTACTTACGGATGGGAAGCAGATCAAACATCCTTCCTCGGGGTTATTATTGGAAATCTTTTTCAGAGCACATAGGCAGTGGATCTTCACCAACTTCTTCGTCCAACCGCCAACACGAGAATGCCGTGCTTTTCTCTTTTTATGTGAGACTAAATATGTGTCTTCATCTTCGAAGACGGCAACTTCGCCCCGTTTCCCACAGTATTGTGAACACAGCAGATTGGACTAGTCTGATAGGAGCGTTCCCAACGGAATCCGTATATATGTTGTTTTTCATCATCGTGAGGCAACAATATGACGCTCATTTAGTTCGCGATACGGTTGATCTGATGGTAACAAGAAATAGTTTAAATACAGGGTGTTTAAGGAGGGATCTGCGATACTTCAGGGGGTAGTAGGGGAGACAATTTTAAGCACTTTTTGTCCTATAAATGTTGGGTCGCAACTCAGTTACTGAGCAAGCATTTTTTTGGATGCACCTTGCAGTTACCATAAAAACGCTTTTTCTTAGGTATCCAGCCTTTTCGACATTTTATTTCTTTCTCTGGGTTTTTAAGGACATTTAATAGTTGAAGTTGGACGAAAACGTGTGCTTATAATTGTCCGAAACACTTGATCTTTGACCTTTATTAGACGATAGCTTTGAACGAGTATCAACTACTATACTATAATCTCACCCATTTTGAGATTAATCGTTCCAGACAATTGTAATAGCACTTTTTTGACCAAGCTTAATTATTTAATATTCTTTAAAGTCTAGAGTAGGAGAGGGTGATTACCTAGGACATAATGTACTCAGCAACACTAACACCTAACCCAAGCTATTACGTGAAAGATGGGTTAGAGAGTAGCATAGGTCAATTTGAGTTCATTTGGGTTATATTTACCAAGAAGACGCTATTTTGAAGTTTTTTACGCTGAAAATTAAATATTTTTGGTTGCATATCGAAGTGCTTTACCAAATATCCATCACACCAGCACCAGCAGTGGTTATCTTAGCACAGCTGAAAGTGATATATAATTGTCAAATCAGCCGAAATTAAAAATGGCTACCTGTTGTACCAAGGAACACAAGCCCATGATGTAGTACCTAGGAACATGTTACCGTGTTTTTGATTTTTGAAGTCAGCCGTAATTTATGGTCTAATATTCTAAAATTTACTTTTTTGCGTTACATTCTTTACATAATTGGACTTAAGAGAATGATAGAAATTTTGGAGGGTTTAACCTAAGTTTATCTTTACTTGAAAGGAGTTGTATTTTAAAATCGAGTTTTTACCTAAGCTACAAATATATTTTTTATGTAACGCTTTGATGTACTTTCAAATATAATAAAAAAACTACATACCTTAAGGTTTTTGATTGATAGCGAATGCGGATTTACGAACGCGTTGCCTTACTTTTTCATTCTCATCGCTTGGATAAGTGTTCAAACCAATGGCGTAGCGCGGAGGGAGGTCCATGGGATCAGGACAACCCCCGTGAAATATGAGAAAGCAATTACTTTGCTTCACAAAAGAAAACAAAATATTGAAAAATCATGAATTTACAAAAGATTTCTTTGAAAAATGAAGATTTTTCGATCATGAAAAGTGTTAAAATTAGGCACTGGAGGCACTAATGCTCATCGCAGAAGCTTGGAGAATTGGAGGTGAGCTTTTATGCTCCGGCTACTGCCAGCTGAGCACATTCGTATAATTGGGCTACTAGAGAGATAGTGCGGATTTGATTTGGTGGGTGATTGTTGAACGTTTTCTCAATGGATGTTTCGTTATGCGTGTTATCACATTTTTAGTCATAACTCGAAAGTCACATCGAGTGACGTGGTGAGAGAAAATGAGAATTCAAAACTTACACTTGTATTCATGGGCTTTTTTATTGTTTTATTAAGGACCACTTTTTATGGCAATTCGCATATACTACGCAACCTTCTACTACTGCATTATGCTGCTCAAACATATGCGTGTCATAAAATTTTCAGACCTTACTCGAGAGTCAATTGGAGTTATCAGTGAAAGAAGACGGGAATTAAAAACTTGCTGAATTCTTTAATTACACTGGTGTCACTCAATCGAAGAATAAACTGAAGAACATTTTATATATTTTTGCACATTTACACTCACTCAGTGGCTTTACTCATTTATAGATTTTCTGTCGCGCAAAACTCTTTTCCATTAATCGAGCAGGTATAGATTTTCTGTCGCATAAAACCATTTTCCATAAATGAAGCACGTAAACTCCTCAATCGTCTTGGGGATCGGGTTGGTGTGGTGGCTAGAATTTCGGCTTCCCACCCTGTGGACTGAGGTTCAAATCTCGGCGGTAGCAGAGGATTTTCAGACACTGTCTAATCCCCGCTTGAATGTTATGTGGAGGACAGTTCAAGCGCAACAATCCGTCCCTCGAATGGGACGCGAAGCCGTGGCAACCTTGGCGCCTTTCGTTAACACTTTGCGTGCCATGGACGTAATATTACGTCTTTCTATTTCATTGACTCTGTTTGCGTGAAGGCGTAATATTTCGCCCGTGGTACTTTTCATGCTTACACATTGGTGATTTTGTTATTTCAAAAATCAATTGCTTGATGGAAAAAGAGTTATTTTAATGTCTTGAGGACGAAAAGTCCTCAGTAGCTATCGGCACCCTTATCCTAGCCTACTTTGTGTGAAAATACTTTTGAGAAAAGAACCGTTCGTTGAGGCTGCAGTGACCTTTCTTGTCATCCAGGATTTTGAATGCTATGCCTAGAAAAATGCTTTTTTTATTATTTCCATGGTTTAAATAGTTCAAATTAAGCGTAATAAAAAATATTATGCATTTTATGGCGGTACATTATTTGTTGCAACTTTTCTATTTTAAAAAACAGTAGGTTTTCATTGTTAAAATATTTGGCAATAAATTTTATTCGACTCATTCATAAAGAAGAGCAAAGTCCATTTTTATTGAAATACACATCAATATAAATATATTTTTGATGCTAATGTTTAAAAAAAAATCGAATTTAGTAGAAATGGCCGGACTTTTCAGCAGGGCTTTAAAATAGGAGGCCGGCACCCAAAGCCTTAAGAGCAGGCTGATTCCGACGCCGGGTTTCTCGCCACCCTTCCTTACCTACCCTTCCTTGCAAGCAGAGTGATGCCGCTCATTTGGTAGATGAAGTAATATAGTTCAGTTGATATCATGAAGCAATCTTCCCCAGGGCTTTCATCCGGAAATAAGCGTTCCCCAGACTACTGTGCAACCCATTGTTCCTTTAAATGTGTGTCAAAATATCAGAGAGAATAGAACTGGCTGTGAAAATGTTTTAGTGCGGAACTGTCTGAGACGAAAACGATTTGATGAAAGCCTAAAGACAAGCCTTCCCTAAACCATTTTGTGACCCATTGTTTTGTAATGATATTTTTAAATATTTTCCTGAATTTCCCATTTGATGAAATTTTTCGTCATAAGCTCGTTTTTTTTTTTAGTTTTAACCTGTGGGGTAGCCAAGAATTTTGTTCTGGGGAGGGTCCAAAGCCAGGGGGAAAAGTTTGAAAAACAGGGTAATAATTAGAGGACTTTAAATTAATTTTAACACTTCATAATCGAAAAAACATCATCTCCGAAGCTTGGAGAAATGGAGGTGAGCCTTTATGCTCCGGCTACTGCCAGCTGAGCGCATTCCTATAATTGGGCTACTAGACAGATAGTGCGGATTTGATTTGGTGGGCGATTGCCGAGCGTTTGTACAGTGGCGGTATCGATAAGGTATGATCAAATTGATGTCCTTACAGTATGTTGCAACGTCGAACCAAAAGGCATCTAGCTTAAAAAGTAATAATGTAGAGGTTGTCCTTCTGCAGGGTAGCACAGTGGTCTTCAAGTCACATTGGGAGCGCTTCAGTGCTGTGGTTGGGAAAAGAATTTAGGCGTTACTCACCAAAATTTGACAACAGCTGAACATTATTATGAATCCGGCCGCGATTGAAATGTCAAACTCCCAACTCTTATATTAGTTCCAATTTGTGCCACGAGATAAATCTGAACAAATAAATAGTCATTTTCGATTTTGCTTTCTGAAATGCATTGGACAATTTATGGTAGGCCTAATTATTACAATTTAAGAAGGTAGTTTAACCGGCACGCTTATGACGAGTTTGGATTTTAGGGCGTACGCCGTACCGGCCCAAATACAGCACTGGAACGCTTCTCTTCCGATGAAAGTGAAATGGGAATTGGGTCGCCCCCAAAACAGGAGGGGAAAGGCACCAAATAGACCGCACGTAGTGCATCAGTGGATACAGGGTGCTTCAGGAGGAATCTGCAATGCTTCACGATGTTCTAATGGGAGACACTTATAAGCATTTGCTTTTAAGCTAGGCCAACGCAAGCATTTTAATGCATTTTGCAGTTACCATGAAGACGGTCTTTCTTGACGTTTTCGAAGAGTTTTTAGTAGGGGAGAGTGTTGCATCACGGAACAGTTTTTCAATTTTAAATTTAGATAAAGCAAAATTTATTCACTTAAGATTCAGTCTAATAGTTAAAATTTAATCCTTCAGGATTACTTAACATAAGTTTTAAGTTTTAGACTTGTGCCTTGTTTCCAAGTTATTGTATTTCATTGGTAAGGTAAATATTTGGCATTAACTTTAAAATTTAGACGCAAGATAACAGGTCGGCTTAAGAATATTGAAGGCTCTAGATTCGTTAAATGGTGTCTTTTATATTTTTTCTACATTTTTTTCGGGCTTATTTTATTGGGAAAGTTTATAATGTACTTAGCTTCCTGTTCCTCAACGATTTTCCAACATTGTTTCATAGCACTGACGGATATGTCGAAACTTCACGCTTTTGCCGTGCTCTAATCGCATATGCATTTGCAACTACGATACCTTTATTCATTATCTCGAGTTTCTGGTAGAAATTTTTCGACGAGGGTTAGTAATCTGTGGTAAAACTGACAACTCCACAGCAAAATTCATTTCAGAAAAATTATTTTAGTGCAATTCTTTAGCAATTTTTATCAATACAATATTAAGCATAAGTAGATTTTTAAATTCATTTTCTGGGTGTGTTATTTAATTTTGCAATTGTTAATTACATGCATTTAGATTTTACACGGAAAAAAAAGTTTAGTTAGAACTATCGAATTCTGATGAAATTTATCAAACTTTTGGGTTCATATGGCACATTGAAAAATTCAGTAATTATTACCAAACCAATTTGATAAATTCTATCAAACTGATTTGGTAATTGTTACCAAAATGGCCACAGCAGTTCGATAAAAACAATCAAAATCGAAAGGGTAATAAAACCGACGTAGCGTGCACATGTGAAAGATTTTCAACCCAAAAAACGCTATTCTAATTGAAAATCATAAAATTAGGAGTTTGACGTAAGTTTCTGCAAAAGAAATACAAAAAAAAAGTGGAAAAATAACAAGCCCGCATGAAGCATTGAAGTGGGCCCCCCGCGTGGTAGCAACGGACTCTAACACCTAGTCTAATTCGGTTGCTATAATAACTGCTTACTTAAACGCTTTAATGTATTATTATTGTAAGTATTTAACCTTCGTTTTGAAATGTGAATAAGGTGTGACTACAGTTTCCCTTTGTATGCTTAAGAGGAATACTTGATGCACACAATTGCATTACGTAGTTACTCCATATGAATATCTAGTGCAGATGCGCAAGAAAACTTTATTTGCAGGCTTTTTACATCGATATAGAGATGGCTTTAACGTGCTGGGTGATATCCTTAGCATGGATTGGGTCTAGTATCACGGCTTTTATCACATGTTATTAAACATGATCGCGAGTGATTATACCTCAGGAATACCTCTTATTAAAGTTTTTATGTGTCGAAATACACAAACATCTCCTTACAGCTTTAATATCTAAGATAATATGCTATTAAATAAATGTCTTTGATGCACCAGCTAACGGGTAGTATTGTAATTTAAAGCAGGAAAAAACAGAAAAATGAACGTAAACAAAATTAAAACGTTATCGCCATCACAAATAATGAAAACAAAATCATTTCTACCAACCTATCTTTTATGTAAGGCCTGTTTAAGAATCTTTCAACTACAAATGTGTATTGGTATAAACATAAGAGGAACGATTGACCGTTCGACAGATTACGAAACTCTTGGTAAATTCCATAGAGGTTCCTCTATGGTTAATTCTATCAAACCAAATTTGCATAGCAATGTAGAGTTTGATAATTTTTACCAAACAAGCAATCACCTTCGTAAAATTAAGCATAACTTCGATAAAAGTTACCAAACTCAGAATCGTATTGAACTAATTCGGTTATTTTTACGAAACTCTTCCATATAATTGACCAAATTATGCAATACCAAAATGTTTGATGAACTATATCAAGAGCTTACGCTAGCGTTTGGTAAAATAAATGAAGTAAAACTTAATAATTTGCATCAAAGTTTAAGTATACTTATCAAAAATACTCCCTATCACACCAGTTCGATAGTTTTAAACAAATCTTTTTTTTTCGTGTACTTTTATTTAGCACTAGCCGGCCACCTAGCGTTGCTCCGGAAGGATAGTACCCAGAGAAGGGGAAACTTAGAACATGGAATTGGAATGGAATGGCGGACAGTCAAACATACATCCTCTTTTATACTTGAAGATGTTTATTTATAATTACCAAGTGGTGGTATTGTTAATTGGCCAAAAAGTTGGTCTGCAGCAAATATATTTGATAATATTCTTGAATATACCAATCATTTGAAAGAAAATAGTTGTTCTGATAGTTATTGAAAAAAATATATGCAGTACTTGACTTCATATTTAAACTAGAATAAGCCGCTATCATAGCGCGAATCCGTCATTAAACGATTAATAATAGCCATCGCCAGGGTAAACGCGCTAGTACCTATTTCGCGGTGTCAAAGTTTGGATAAAAAATAAATGCGGCTAACTATATCTCGCATATGAACCAGTAGGCTTCGATTTTTTTATGTACATGCTGTAAAACAGTATGAGTGTATAATGTTCCATCATGTAACTAACAAGATTTTAAATGGCCATTCATAATATAGTACTACATATTTCTTCATTAAAGCTTTCCCAGTGTGGTCAGTGTCTGTGAGCATGAAAAGTTCCTAGTTGGTTGCGTGTTGGGCAAAGTTGTTATGGTTAATGATTCTGGCTGTGAATTTACTTGGTTAATGATTAAAGAGTGAAATTCATAACTCCCCGATCATTAAAACATTATTAAACAGTTTTCAAAAGGGTCATCGAAATCCGATTGATGATTTTGAAATTTAAATAAATGTTTTTTTGGGACAGCTTAATGGAGCATGACTATGGAAGCGAGGCCTTGACTTTGACAGCAGCAGAGAAGTCAATAGTGTAAGCACTTAAAATTAGGTGCTACTGAAAAATGATGAAGATAAAACGGATCGACCGTGTAAGTAATGAGGGGGCAGTAAGAAAAGTGGGAGAAAAGGAAAGTCTTCTAAAAACCTTATAGAAAAGACGGTTTATATTAGTTACTGACATTAGGAGACGTGATAGCCTGATGGACAGAAGGAGAAGTGGAAGGGAAGAAGGGCAAGGGACGGTCCCGAATGAGTTACAAAGGACAGATTATAAAGCACGTAAAAGAGAAGAAATACGTCGCCATGAAAAGGCTAGCGTATAGGAGAGAGGAATGGAGAGCTGCGTCAAACCAATCTTAGGATTATTGACCAATTATGATGATGATAAAGATTGTTGTTAGCGTTGAGTGATTAGCTGATATGTAAAGGATTGAAGAGCTACGTCAAATCCATCCCCAGATTGATGATTGCCGATGACGTTGTTGACCGATCTTTGTATCCGGACGTGGCCATCGTTTTGTATTCGTAGACGGAGTTGGCAGCGTTCGTATGCGACATAAGGGTTGGAAAACCCCAGTGGGGAAAACAAGTTCCAGGAAGTCTCTCCCCCGCGAGGTTTGGCGAGACAATGAGGTTCTTCAGAATACGAACGAGTAGAACTATTGACATCCATTTGGATTTATTATTTCCCTCACCCATTATGCTTGACCACTGTCAAAAATATATCGTGACTGAACTCATTCCTACTTCTACCATTCATCACTCAGTTTTTTTTAAGTCGGAGAAAGCCAAGTAGGAATATTAGGCCGTATTCTGCAGATGCTTATTTACATCATCCTACTATAAAATTAACGAAGTTTTAACTTTTCGCTTTCACTTATAACGAATAATTTCTCTCCTTTTGAGGCACAATTTACACTATTCATTTTAGGGTTTTCCGCACATTTTAGTGAGCAACTATTTTGGAAAGCTTATAATCGTGAAAGTATTGGTAACACAAATGACTTACCTGCTATGCATACTAGCCTCGATTCTACTTCACAGGCGGGGTGCAAAAAGCAATGAAACACACTATATTTTGTAATTTCGTGGATGAATTTTTAATAAGTATATTAATTATTAAACATAATTGCATTGAAAACCGTAATGAGGGAGTCCAGCTGTGAAAGATTTGTAGTTAAGATGGTTCTTTTCCTGAACAACTTCTTTCGTAACTCAAATGCCGAAATTATCTATACAGACTCCGCAGGACTTTCAATGACAAATATACTAACCATAAATGTTACCCTTAAAGCCATATTTAGAAGAACACGTAAGAATCTCACAGAAAGCGCCCAGGTTTTCAGTAATGTATCAGGAAAGAAGAATGAGTCAAAATTAATTCAAATTTCTGCAGATTTCACTACGTAAATAATTTTTAAAAATTTTATCGAGGAGTATGAAATACATTCAAAATTAAATCAATTAAATTTCCATTCACTAAAGCAGAAGACCTGATTGTTACCAATGTCTTTCGATGTATTAGGATCGGTGGTGTAATAGCAAAATTATCAGTGCCGGAACGCTTTTTACTCAACTTTTTTGCAAGTAAAATATTACTTTGTATGTTTTAATTAAACGTTAATATTTACATTTTATAACAATTTTTCTGGTTGCGAATGCGTATTTTAGAAATTTTGAGGCACGAAAAGCAATAAAAGTGTTATTTGACTATAATGTCTTTTGTTAACCAGTGCCGTAACAGCTCTCCGTCCCGTTCCGGCACAATGACACAACAGATCAGGATAGCTCGGAGTCGATTGAAGAAACGCAGGGAATACAAAACTTGAATCAGCAGGAAAAATTGACAAGGTATTCAACTTACCTTACTGAAACACAATTTACCTTTTTTTTCATTACTTTATTCTGTAAAGGCAGCAAAACATCATCAATGACAGCTTTGATGAAATGAATATTCCATCAAAAAGTAATGTTTTTAATTACAGAATGTGTTAACCAATATTCTTCTATTACATTAGAGGGTTTTAACCAATATTAAAAACTGAAAACATAATAGCTGAGTATTTCACAAATTTTTTGGTAATATATCTCAATGAATTGGCTATCTATCTGCACTATGTCAGGAAAGACTACACCAGGCAAATTCTGTTAGTGTCATAATATTTGGAGATATAAGAAACCACAGATAAATAAAAACAATATGTCTCATAGCCACACGACCATTTGGAAAAAGCGCACACCATTTGGTTCTACAAAAATACACTATAAGATCTACTACTGCAGTCAGTCTTGTAAGTTTATCCGAAGTCAATTGACACCCCTCCCACGAATTCGATTTGATATCCCCTAGAACCAAACATTTTGAAACAGAACTAACAGAGCATCGAAAGAAAATGTGGCTTAATACATTGGAGACGAAGTGGAAATAAAAAGTATGGACTGATCTTTCTACTCCGCAATAGAAGTAACAAATTGCCCATCTCTGTTAATTTACGCTACCTCCGAGCTATGGAATTCACCGTCAAAACAAAAATTCTAGTAACATTACTATTCCTAGCAGCACAAACATTTGGAAGAAACACACGCGTGTGCTACAAGATAGCACTCCAGTTCCAGCCGCAGCCACCGACCATTGCAGCCAATTATGCCAGTCTTCGTAAGATTTCATGGACACATAAAGCGAGATCAGCGTTATAGCTCTGGGATAAGCAAAAGGAACGTTGATTTAAGCTTTAAGCAGTACAATCGTTTGGCAAAGCGTTCGCTAGTATTACAAGGTTAAGCGCTTGGTTCACTGCCACTACAATCAGTCTTGTCACCCTCGCGAGATCTTATTGACGCACTAAAAACGAGGCCGAAGGTGCACGTCGCGAATCTGTTGCCCTTTGTTGGTCTTCCGCCTTGGTGGTTGGTCGCCTCATCCAATGATCAGGGCCTCAGTCCTACTTGTTCCATCTCGCGGCGTCCCGACCCTCTGGACCCGGCGACACCGGCCGTTGACGTATCGCTCGCCCGGCGGACAAGGCCTCCTCGACGGCGCGGTCACCACGGCCGGGTCTTCGGGACCTCCCGGACCCCGGCGCCGACCCGCGCGACCAGTCGCGTTGCCTTCGGCGCTGTCCGCGGCCTGGGCCGGGTCCGCGAACAGCAGTAGCGAGGCGGCCAACAGCGCCCCGATGAGGAGAAGATAGGACGGTCGCGTCTTCATCGTGCTCCCGCGACAGCCTACCGTGTCCCTGAGCGTCCTCGTCTTTGTTTGTCTCGAAGAACGTGACAGCCCCTCCTCTTTCTTTACGACTTCGCGAATCACCCACCCCACTCAAAACCCGGACCAACTCACTCCTCCGTGCCCGAGTGAGCATATCCGTATGAAAAATCTCGAATGTTCGATTCATTGAAAGCAGAATGATACATTGTTTTATATTAAGGAAGCTGGTGCGATAAACTAAAGTGCAGTAAAACTCTCTAGTTTATAATGATATCCCAGATGAACTTGATTTAAAACTTCAACGCCAATTAAATTCCTGTGTAATATTTGTGTTCAACCTTGGAAGAGATGTGCATATATCGCAATACCACAATGAAATTGGATGGCTCACCACTAAAAAACGACGAAAATATTTCCGCGCTGCTTTCCTTTACGTATTGTTTCTTTATAAAAATACTTAAATAACAGAATATTTACATAACATATTTAAAAATAATTGTAAGCCTAAAAATACTGCTATGGCTACAAGATCAGATGCTAACTTCATCTATTATCCCGGCCACCGCACAACTTCTTTCCAGAACTCATTCCAGGTTGCAGCATCCAATCTCTGGAATAATCTACCAAATGATGTTAAAAATACTCGGTTTTTGAAATTGTTCATGGAAAAAGTCTATAGGTTATTGCTTACTGTACCATGATAACTTATTGGTTAGTTGAAGAAAAATGTTTATCTCTTATATTTCTTTGGTTTTTTGTTCTTTCCATCATGTTACTTATTACTATTCCTAAAACTTCTTCCTGGTTGGTTCTGTGACTTGTCGCTGGAACATTGTGTATCACATGTTTTCCTTTGCATAATGTTGTTTTTGTTGTTGTTGTTGTAGTGTAGTGATGATATGATATCTTTGTAAAATGGAACTCTTTTGTTATATTTTCCTGTTAGTTTATCGCTCACAATGAGTAAGTTGGGTTGATTTCATGATTTTATGTTTAATTAATCCTGTTCAAATCTACTATTTAAGTACATTAAGCAAAAAAAGTAAATTTTATTTGTTCTTAGAGGACAAGAGTTCTAGAACAATAAATATCTTTTCTAAAAAACCTAAAAAATCTTGTACCGATCACGCATATAACAAAATCCCGACTATAACAATGTGAGTCCCCTGCCCCTTGGACTTTCCTGTGATCGCCAATGTTTTGTTTCCCCGCATGTAGCGAGTACCGATGATACAAAATCCCCGCTATTACGAACTGTATTTGGTCCCTTAGGAATTTATTTTCCTTTTAACGAAGAAATTACACCCATCTTCGCAACTTGACCGATCCTTATCTTATCATCAGTAGTTCTCAGCTGTAGCCATCACCACATAGTTCCTTGTTGTTGATCTTAAACTTGTACCGTTGATCTTAAAATCCTTCCCTTTACACCCGTCTGATGGAAAGGAAAGTAATTGATACGGATCCTTTGCATAAATAAATACATTTTATGGGAAAGTAGCGGGCAATATTGTAATGTATAGGGCAAAATTCTTATTATTATTATTATTATAGAGATAACGGGATCACGTTTACAACAAAACAGGACGATGGTCTACTGAAAATTTTTATGAGCGAGTTTTATCGTATATATTGCTGGCCTCGGTGGCGGCGGGGTAAAGTCCTCGCCTGCCAAACCTTAGGTCGCGGGTTCGAGTCCCGCCTGGTTACCTTTATCCAGGGCGTGGGCGTGTGTGAATGTCCTTCATTGTTAATCGTTAATTCCACATTGTAAAGGCCGTAAATGTGCTGTTTATGGGGTAATGGAAATAAATAAATATATTATTTGTATGAAAATGTCAATGAATGGCATATAATCTTCCAACTGTGCTTCATCTAACACTTTTCCGACGAATTGAATGAATAAATTTCTCTCAGGTTTTACGCCAGAGTAATAAAATTTAACTTGCGGCATCTCAATCGCTGAAGTATTTAGTGTGAGAAATTTTCTCGCTTTAAAATCGCCTCTATGAACGCCTTTGAACGTATTTTGGGCAGCACATTTCCCCTTGGGAAATGTAGAATTTGTAAAAAAAATTATGAGTAGATGAAAAACACAGCCCCGAGAAAACCGCAATCCATAGATAAGACGTCCTAGGACACGAAGGATTCCTTAAGTTAATGATAGGGAGAACTAGATTAAGGCCACTTCTGCAATAACTGAGGCAGATAAACTACTTGAAAAAACAGAATCCTTGTCTAGAACACCGAAAAGTTGACTCTACGATCGCTAGAGGTATACCGAGTGGAGGTGATAACGACTTCAATGTTCATAATTCATTTGAGAGGCTGATACTTTTTGGGACTCCATGGTGAAGGAGAGAGAATAATTTGTACCTTCAATATTTTTATACATTTTTTTGTATAATTAGAAGGTATTATTTTTCCCTTTTTTGCTGTGAAAGCAAGAGAATTGTCGTCCAGGCTGTCGTCTGAGCGAGCGAGGCATTGCGAGCGCCGGCGAGCCATTGCTATATTTTCTAATTATTGTGCTATGCTATGGAGAAAAATATTTTTATTATTGCTACTGATTCCTGTTGACACATATTTTCGTCATTCGGGGGAGGATGAGGTGAAATAGAAACTGGAAATTTTGAAGAATATATGAGAAATTGCGAAAAAAAAACGGCAAATTGGATCATTTTAATGCGTTATTCTGCAATTTACGGGGAAAGATCCCCCAAATCTACCTATTTGCTATAAGTATTCATGTTTTTGAATTGTTACCCCTCCAAAGCCTTAGAAGAAACGTAAATGGTAAAATAATACTTTTAATGCCTCCAAATTACCGAAAAGTGACAAAAATAGGAGGGGGGGCTCTCTAAAAAATTGTCAGTGATGGGAAAAAATGGAGGTCATATTCGAATTCAGGAGGCCATTTTACATAAAACTTTGCAGGAATAGTGCCATGACTAATTTTCATGACATCCAGCGTAGCTAAAAAAATAAGAAGCAAATCTCATGTAGGAACTTTGCCAGAAATTAAGAACAATGCACATTAACGTAAATAAGGACGAATTTCTGACATCAATCATCTCTACCATAGATATATAAACTCCAAAATGTTCAGTACACATGTTATTATAGCTGATGACATTTTCTCGTTTCATTTTCCGCGCCATATTTTTACTGAATCACGTGTAGTGCTGTAACGGTAAATGTTTAAAACGAATCAGAGTATCTGCAATGCATTATTAAGGCTATTACGAATGAAATTAAAGCTTAATTTAAGATAAAATATATAAGTACCAACATACCACTACGATTGCAATAGACTTCATTTAATTTAGCCATTAATTCAAAGTAATCGTAAAATATCGCATCACCATCAGGGAATCAGAAGTTATACTATATTGCTATATATACATTGCTTTTTATAATAGTGTGTTGAAAAATTCGCATTCCGCTTCTGCTTGCTAATTTTGATTTCATGTATTAACCTCAATGCAAAATTTTTATCGCCTCTGGAGTGACTCTTTTCATTCCAAAGATGTAATGCGTTCTTTCTCATGGGTCAAGGAGATATAAATGTCATACCATGCCCTTTTTCTGAGATTAAATGTCCATACTCCTCAACCCCGGTCAAAGTTGAAAACAGATATATAGCCCTAAGACAGAATGATTTATATGGTTTCCATCTCCCTATGACCTGAACACAGCAAAAAATTTACTGAAATCACGAGACGACTCTCAAAATAAGAGAAATAAAGTCGTTCTCAATGGATATTGAGCTCATAAACTCTTTAGGCAATTTTTAAGCACGTGTGACAGTAAAAATTGTATTTAAATGCAATTCAGAGAAAGCATATGAAAAGATGAGTTCAATGATAGAGAGAAAACATATTCGCAGTACTGTTAGAAAATCAAAATTTGCCTCAAAAAGCCGAAATTAATCCTTTTCTTGTTTCGTTGAATAAATTAAAATCAGCATTACATTATGTTAGTTTTTGGGTACATTATTATTAAAGTACGAGAGTGATTTGATAAATCCATGACTTTTTGAATGAAATAAATTTTTCTGGCAAAAAAGTGTTTTATTTCTGTACATAGACTTCCTTTAGGCCGATTCATTTAGTTTAACATTTTTCCTTTTTTCTAAATTATAGCATTTACCAAGGCCCTCAAAATAGGCGTTTGTTTCAGAGTTAACCTCTTGGTTCGGCCCAAATACCTTACCGCCGATCTATTTCTTCATATTTGGAATCAGAAGTTGATCGCAGTGGGTTAGCAGTTCGTAGCCTGATTCATAAATGTTTGCAATGGTGACTAAACTCATGTTCACCAGTACATTGTCTTGATGGCACAGTTATTTTTTCTCCTTCAAGTATGGGCGTTTTTCTATCAAATCAATATCGAATCTGTCCAAAATCTCTGAATAATATTTGCAGGTGATCATTTGACCCTTTTCAAAATAATATATTTGAATTGTACCGCGTGCATCCCAAAAACTGTGGCCATGACCTTGTTGACCGACAGACCCAGCTTAGCCTTCCTTGTGTAGGCTTTCGCGGTGTGGTGAGGATTCAGCGTTGAGGTTTTCGGGGTTACTACCGCGTAGAATCATCTCTGCAGACGAAAGTTTCGACGGCATTGCAGCAGGCTTCTTCAGGACAGTGAAGTGGAGATCCGTGGTATCGCCCGTCTCTTACACCTTAGCCGTCTTTGGTGTACCTTTTACGGACCTTGCGTTCACCCACAGAAACCAATGGTCTTGATTGGTCTTCGGGTTCTGCTGTATTGCGATGGCTTATATTTCGTACACGGTTACGAAACGGCGAAAAAACTCGTACGGATTGAATCTGAACATCGCCAAACACTTCTTTGAAGTGCTCATACGGTTGTGCTTATGTTCGATATGGAAATTCGTGGCACCCATCGCGCAGATAGCTTTCAATTGTCCATATATTCATGTAAAATGTGACATAATCGCTCATTTGAGATTCCTGCAGCAACAGTAATCTCACGGGCATTCATTCTTCGAACGTCCAGTATCATTCGATGGATTTTATCGATGATTTCTATCGTCACGACCTCTTCCGGGCGTCCTAATTGTTCGACGTTACTTGTGCTTGTACGACCACAAGGAAATTCAGTAAACCACTTCATATTCATCATTGAAATTGACGGTGCAGAGTTTCCGTATTCTTTATCAAGCCTTTCCTTGGTTTTGGAGACAGTTTACACACAAAAAACAATATTTAGCTTGTGCACAAAATTCGTATTTTTATTATCGTCAACATTTACGAGGCTGTCTTCTTTAAATTGCTGTTAAAGGCAAACTAAACGACTTGACAAGCTCAAACTTTCAAAAGTTTTTACTAATAGATGGCTACTTACGGGAATATTGTTTTATTTATAGTTAATACGTGAGAAATGGAAAAAGGTACGGATTTATTAAAACGACCCTCGTATTTTACCTATTAAGTTAGATTTCCATGGAGTACTTAATAATCGTTCCGGGAGCTTCCCCTTCCTTCAACCACTGCCCTCTTCAATTCACTTCAATCTACTCCTTTTCATTCTATCTTAAAATTTTATTACCTTCCTTCCTCTCCCTCGGTTAGCTAACATTCTACCCTCTAACTCTGTTTTCAACATCCCCTCCCCGCTAAGTACTCTCTCCACCCATATATTCTCTCTCCTCGGTACCTCACCTAAAAGCTGCTTCTCCTCATCCATCACGACCAGCACTTCGCCGTTCCTCCTCCATTTAGTCCACTTCACCTTCTTCTTTCTTCTCCACACCCACATTTTGAACGCCTCTAATCTTCTCTCCTCCTCTTTCGTAAGTGTCCACGTTTCCGCACCGTAAAGCGCTGCACTCCAGATAAGACTCTTCACTAACCTTTTCTTTAAACCCTTAATAACGATCCTCCTATAAGCTCTTTCTGTTCATTAACACCTCCTTTGCGAAGGTAATTATTTTCCTGATGGCCTTGCTACTGCATCCGTTTTCCTCTAGAGCGCTGTCCATACAGTTGAATTGCGCTACCTGCTCGAGTTTATCCCCACATACGTTTCACTTGAGCCTCACATTCCTAGCTTGCGATGCTTTCCAAAATCGCATATTCTTGGTCTTCTTGTGATTAGTCCATAAGCCATTCTCCTCACAGCGCTTGTTTCACGCATTCACACTAGCCTACAGCCCCCTCGCTGACTGACTAATTAACGCCTGATCATCCGCAAACCTCACTTATCAGTGGAAAAATAATTATGCAAATCACATGTGTTGCTTTTATGCCGAGTTTAATTATATCCAATCACAATGCGACTTTAATTTTAATTTATGCACGTAAAATGGGGAGAAAAAATCAGGTTTTTTGCAATATTCAGTTCGCTAGATTCTGTTCGAGACAGTATTTCGCTATAATAATGGTGTTTATTCTGTTTATTGTTCATCATCATCATAAACTCGATTGTCTCAGGCTTAACTTTGTGAAAATCCATTGTAAACAATGAAAAGGTATAGTACTTTTTCACACAATTTATTGAAGACGACCGGTTTCATCGCAGAGGCGACATCATAAAACGGATACGAAGAAAGTGTCATCGATAAATTGTTTAGGAAGAAATGCTCCCTCCGTGCACAGAAACTTATCAACCAATCATCCAATCATAATGAACATAAGAAACACTGGTGCAAACTCAGTTATTACGGATATATTTCACAGGCAACCGCAAACCTCTCTCCCAGAGAAGAATTTAAAATTTCATATTATAACACATCTAACTTAAGGGAGTTATCATGTAATACGAAAGATAAAATTGGCATAAATGATAGAAGTGGCATTTACAGGCTAAAGTGCAGTGACTGTGAGACATGTTACATAGGCCAGACTGGGCGTTCGTTTCGAGTAAGAACAGAGGAACACAGAAGACATTTAAGAAACGGGGAGATAGACAAATCACATTTCGCGAAGCACCTATGGGAGAATGACCACAGGAGCGATTTTGTTCCGGATATTCTCCACCTTGAGAAAAAGGGAAGAAGGAGTTGGAGATTAGGAAGCACATCAGGAATGGAATTTCAGCAAATGGGAATATTTTTGTCAACTATTCCCCACTCTTGGAAATTCCCCTGAAGTTGAGTAACTCCAACTCCAACCCCAACGCAACCCTCCCCTTCCAACGCGTAATAGCAACCAAATAACTACAAAAATAACGATTTATGTACCGTAAGATGTCGCCTCTTTGACGAAACCGGTCGTCTTAAATACATTGTGTGAAAAGGTACCATACCTTTCATTGTTCATCATCATCATCACTGGTCAACACCCCATTGGTTTGATGCAGATCTCCACTCAATTATCCTATTAACTAATCTTTTCACACTTTCGTGTTTCTTCTCTTCCCTTTCCTTAAACTGGTTCCTCACTATCCTTTGGGCAACCTCTTCTTTTCCATGCACAAGGTTGTTTTGTACGTCTTCTCAATTTTTTTTCATCCAGGGTTCTCTAGCCTTCCTCGCTTTACGACACATTTCGTTCCTTATTTTCTCGTAACAATTCTGCCCTTCCTCAGTTTCTGCAAATTCATATTTTCTTATTTATTCAATGAGATGAGAATAAAACAACCCCTGTTTCAGGAAAAAATGTGTTACATTACTTATTGAGTTCTCCTCCTAGTCGCTACGTAAGAATTTAAAGAAAAGGTTAGTGAAGAGTTTGATCTGAGTGAAGCTCTCTACGGTGCGAAAAAGTGGACATTAAGGAAGTAGGACGAGAGAAGATTGGAGGCATTCGAGATGTGGGTATGGAGAAGAATGGAGAGGGTGAAATGGACGGAGAGGAAAAGGAACGACGAAGTGCTGGATATGGTTGGCGAGGAGAGGCAGCTTTTCGATGAGATACGAAGGAGACAGAAGGTATGGATGGAGCGAGTACTAAGAGTGGAGGGGATGTTGAAAACGGTGTTAGAGGGAAGAATGTTAGGTAAACGAGGGAGGGGAAGGAAAAGAAGAGGATTTTTAGATAGATTGAAAGGGAGTAGGCCTTACAGTGAAGTGTAGAAGGCAGTGCTGGACGCAAAGGGAGGCTCTCAGATCACTTCTTTAGTACTCCATGGAATCCTACCTTAATCGGTAGAATACTACAATAATAAACTGCAATCCCCTATAAATAGGTGAGAGTGTTGTACCACGGAACAGTTTTTCAATTTTTTTAGATAAATCAGAATATATTTACTTAAGATTCAGTCTAATAGTAACAAGTTTATCCATCAGGATTACTCCCATAATGGCAGAAAAAAGGTTTAAGGCTCCTACACACCTGAGCGGCCGCGGTGGCGGCCGCGGTACGCGGCCAACTACCAATGTAGCGTTCAATGCGTTCACACACACCAGAGCGGCCTAGCGGGCGCGGCCGCGGCCTGTGCAGCGGTTGGCCGCCGCGGTGGCGGCCGAACGCGACCTGTCGAGTTTGGCCGCAGGCCGCGTTTGCTCACGCCTGCAAAATTTCAATTTTCCAATGGATTGCCTTGACGAAATAGGGCTACGCAAACACGAAACGGTCTAAATATGTGTCAGTTAGCATTTACATGACTTAGCCTTTGCTTCTGAGTTTTTTTGTAATCATAAGAAGACAATTACCTGAGGAAAATTTTTTAATATATTTCGACCCATTGTAGCGCTAAAAGTTGGTTGTCCAGGTACCTTCTCTGATGGTGATTCATAATTGAAATAATTCAATTTGCGGTTTATAAAAGATCAAAGAACGCATTCATTACTTTCCAATTCAAGTCTTTTTTGTCTTTTGAAAATCGCTCGCGAGCCTGAGCCATTTCAATATTTTAGTTACCTGAAATTAACAATGTGTGCGAAGCAAATGCTCAAATATTCTGGAAGACACTTGTATAGAAAAAATATTTAGGCTTGAAACATCAGAGACCAATTAGCCGTAAAAATACAACGCTTTTGTATAGACCATTGGAACCATGAAGTACCTACGTATTTATTTACTGTGTAGGTACCTTTATTTACTAAAACATTCATAAACCAGAAGAGGTTTATATAGAGGCTAATGTTTAAAAATAATGAGCCATAAAATGTATCCATATCTCGGTTTCCTCTTATTAAAACTTAAGTCTGCAAATATAAGCGCATTAGGTCTACGTAGTTACTGCAAATCGTAAATGTATTGTTCATTAAACGATTAACCATTTAAATGAATTAAAGTCTTTAAAGTTAAATATTCTGGTATTTGTTTACAGTAATTCATTTAGGAACCCATTCCCCAGTTCCATCAATCAAACAAAATGATGAAATTGTGAAAGGTATTTTTGACAAAAGTAAATGTTAGCCTAATACCTTAAGCTAGTAAAAGTTTGCTTGTTATTACCCTCAAAATATTGGTATTTTAATTATATCTGTATTGGCATGTACGAATAATCCATCAGAAGAAAATAATGCTTTCAAAATTCATAATTTTGTGCACGATTTCAATAACATTATTTTATTTAGCGTAGCTAACGAGTAAAGTGCATAAATAGACTGATATTTTAATTCTTCTACTATTTTTTTCGATAGCATACCTTAGTGCAACTGCTCGACGCTCTGTTGGTCCTATAGGTCTTCGGTACTTACTGTTGGCGTCAAAATGATGTGCCGCTGTACTTTGCAAATTTATATCTGGACTTCAGTGAATGCCATAATTACATTTAATACGTCATTTTACAGGAAATTTTATTCTCAATCCTTATTTATTTTTTGTTTTATGAAAACTTCAAAAATGTAGACGCGCCAGGGCAATAAATGACTCCGCACACCATAAAATTAGCCGTTTCGTCAACTTCATGAACTTTGTAACTCAACCTAGGGAAACCTACTACGTCAACAACATTCATCTTCTACAAAAAGTTGCAACCATTAACGTACATTAATAAAATGGCTTTTGCGTATTTTAGAACGCGTATTTTATTGCAAAATAATAAAATGTTTAAACACTATCTAGTCCTACAGTTTACCCCGAAAGAAAAAATAAAATTTATAGAAACACTTCTTAATTTATTTGAAATTTTTCTATGATACATAATCTATAACAACATTTATATTTGTGAATGTCAATAACTTCTATTAATGTCATGTTGCCAAACGGGGCCGCGCCAGGCCTGTGCTGGTTACCAGGAAGTAAAATTTAGCGAGCAAGACGTGGCAACGCAGCTTTCGTTCGCTCCGGCGTATTTTTTTAATACCCATACATAATCTATACTACATAAAAATCATGTATTTTCGGATCATAGAAAAATTGAAAATAAAGTCAGACGTGTTTCCATCAATGTTTAAACATTTTCATTATTTGACAACAAAATATGTGTTTTAAAACTTCGCAAAGGCCACTTTATTAATCTATAATTATGTTTGCACCATATTGTGGAAGATGAATGTTGTAGACGTAGTAGTTTTCCCAAGGTTGAGTTACAAAGTTCATGAAGTTGACAAAACGGCTGATTTTATGGTGTGTCATTTATTGCACTCGCGTGTCTACATTTTTAATTTTTCATAAAATAAAAAATAAATTAGAATTGAGAATAAAATTTTCTTTAAAGTGACACATTATTCATTATTATGGCATGTACTGAAGTCCAGATATAAATTAGCAAAGTACAGCGGCACATCATTTTGGCGCCGACAGTAGTGAAGTCCTTCGTGATATCGTGCCTCACAGCATGCAGAAGCTGGTCAAAGCATTCTAAATCCATTCGAAAATATAAATAAAATCGTTCATCATGCTCCCTTAGCTTCTTGTAAAGGGAGTGAAATTCTCCTTCCTCCTCTCGAGAAAGATTAATTTCATGAATCCAAATCCGACGCTTCTTTCTATAACAGATATCGCAATTTTGTAAACTGCTCATTAAAGTATGACCGAAGTTGGTAAGAATCAAAAAGCAATTACCTGTGCCTTCGCTCTTCGTCGATGAACATGGCTAGTAGCATAGGCACGTGCCCCCCCAGACTCTTAAAATTAATGCAAGATTTTTAATACGGCCCCGTTATCATTACGTTCGTTTTGTATTACGGGGTATACCTGTGCCCCCCCCCCCCCCAGAACTAAATCCTGGATACGGCCTTGCTTGTGCCCCCCCCCCCCCCCCCAGAAAGAAATCCTGGATCCACCCCTGGCTAGTAGTATTGCTTCCTCTTCAATATCAGAACTATTATTCACCTCCATTGTACAAGTGACTTGCTGGATAAAGATCTACCTCGAGAATGGTCGGAGTTCGTCGGTTTTTCGCTCTCGGTCTAAGTGCAATATTTCCGTAGTCGTGGCCGCTTAGGTGTGTGCACAGCGGTGCCCGCGCAGCGAGCGTATCTGCCGCGCGGCCTAGTCCGCCACCGCGGCCGCTTAGGTGTGTGGGAGCCTTTACTGTGTTCATTTGCGATAGCTAATTTTAACGTTACAACGATCATGACCAAATATATGTGAAATAGTATTTGGTGAAATGAAAATTACACCAAATAGTTAGCACTAACTCTTATGGGATTATCTATGTTTTGGTCAAAGTAGGCGTGGCTTTACTACCCAAGCACCCCCATTCCTGCCACACTGTGCTCAACGCTCGGAACCAGTGGTGCCCCCTCCAGTATATTTACAACCTCCTTGTGTGGAACTTACCTCCGTTACAGATGTCAATTTAATAGCTTCGTATTTCGCGGCCACCTATCAGAACTCAATGCAACTATACGAGACGAAGCGGGAATGGTTGATAATGCTTCACAGGAAAAGTTTTAAACAAACTTGGTCGTGAAAAAAAATTGTTTCATTTCTTATCAAACTCACCTCTTATTAATATAAATTTATTTTTTATTGTTCTTATCTCGCCAGTTAAAGCTCTAAGGAAGGGAAGAGGAGATTATTTCTGAATCGAAAAATCCCAGTCTCTACGTGACTCGTTAATTTTCCTCCAGCAGCGTGATTGTCATCTCATTGGCATTGAATGCATGCTGCATCTCCTTCGGGATTTTCCAGCCATGCAAACCTTTTTTGATGGATGACACCAAACATATAGCAACACCCTTATGAATTCAGTGCGACAAGTTTGTCACCTGTCCTTTGTGTCCTTGTGAATACTTGTCTTGTGAAACCATTTTATTTTTGTCCATTATTCACTGCTTACCTTGCTTTGATATCCTTTACTTTGGGGACAATTTTCAGGTTTTATCATCCGTACTGAAGGCGGGGAAGTATCGTGAGCAGAGTTCTTAAATGCAGAAATTTCACGTTACGATGATAGGATAAAAAAGCCCGCATTAAACAGCCGCAAGACTGGATTACTAGGTATTCTAGAAGCATTAATAGTTATACTAGCTCGCAATATTTTCATTCAAGGTGGTAAATGAGACAGCCAACGACCAAAAAAGGAAGGAAATGACTCTAAATGGCCTTATTTTGAAAAATAAACTAATTTTAAATATATTAAAATTCATTGTTTTCCACGTCCGCTCAGTTCATGTTTTGGAGAAACCGCATGGCCACCTGTCCTAGCTTCAACTGGTTCCAACTTAAATGGTCGTGCGATTTAATGCAGTGGTATTCTATTCCTGAGAAATGGGAAAAACTTTGAATCATTCCCAAATCTTCAAATGAATGACCAGACCTGATTTTGAGAAAAAAATCTTCGCTCGATTAAACTAAAAATCTTGTTTTTTTACTCTAAATTTCCACGAAAGTTCCCCTAAAGTTTGTTTTTTCAAGAATATTTCAATCGCAATGTAGGGGAGATGAACAAACATGTTAATTTAGCTCTCCGTACTCCATTATGCGTACTTAGTATATCATACCCGGCCCCGTGGTGTGCTGAGAGTCTGCACAGTCTTGAGTTTGTATGGCTGGAGAAGTCCTTGAACTCTTCCGCCACGTTATATCCTCAAGATGCGTATTTCTGTGAGACAGAATACCTACTTCTCTAACTATGCGGTGAACCCTCTTCTCTGAACGTGAAATATTCATGCTCCTAAGGATACGGTTGAGTTATAGCTTCATTTGTCAGTGGCAAACTTAATAAGATACGTTCCTAATTCACATGCTGATAAAAGCAGAACATTGGAGGAAAAAAAGCTTTTTATCGAAATAATGTCAAATATAAAGTCGAGAGGCTTTCTTGGCTTTGTCTCTCCTATAATTCTGAGAATACAGACTACGGGCGTAATACACATGTGTTTTACACACCGCTCTCAATTTCGCATCAGTTAGATATATTCCGTGTATAAGTCGCGAACCTTTTTCTTTATTTTAGATTAGATTGCGCTAGTTGCATTCCTTCCGTGAAAGCAAATAAAATCAGCATAAAATTATCTCCTCTAATTGTCATTAATTATATTTTCCTGAAAAAGTATATTTTCCTATTGTATGTGCATTATTTTCGTGGTTATTTTAATTTCATTTTAAAATCGCCAGCAAGTATGCTATTTCTTATGAATAAATCAACCATTTTTAAGGTTCAAACTATTTTTATCTATCCTCATGGCTTCATTAGGTATGTTAATGCAGTATTCAGAATGGGGTTAGCATTAGTTACTTGGGGATCCATTACTGTGTGAGAATCAAGGGCTGGTTCATTCACAAACTCAAGCGTGGATTCATTGTTTGCCGTGAGATCCGGTTTGAATCCCAAGCTTCCTCGAAGAACCGTCTCCTCGCAGAATCTCCACCCGCGGTAGTTTCACTTTCAACCCGGCAAGCCTCCTGCGACGCGCAATGCATTTGAATTAGCAAACGTCCAAGTTCAGCCGAGGAAGTGCAAAGAAAATGCTTATGTGCCCTTGACTCCAATCACCATTCACCTCACTCCGGTAGTTATTCATAGGCGACACTGTCGTTATGAATTATTATTACTCGCCTTCCATACAGCGTGATGATTTTTTATTAATGCGAGAAATGAACGGTCAGTAATTATAAGCAGTAGGAAAAATTGTTAACATTTATATGAATAATCATGCGGGTGAACCGAAGGATAGAGTATTTAAAGATGGTCATTTATCCGGATATTGGTACTAGTGATTATCCAAAAGAATATTCAGCTAAATTTATGATTTCGCATCATTTTTCAATATGTATTAATCAATCGATTAATTCATTAATGTTACAAAGAGGCTCAATGGACTACCGAAGACTTTTTCGATGTCTTCTAAAGGATATTTTTCTTACTGCTGTCTTAGTAATTTGGTATCAAGCTGGTAAGGACATCTGAATCCTAGTTGAAATCAAATTAAATGCAAGCTATATTCTATTGTGGTTGTGAGGACGTAAGGAGCTGTTATTGGGAAAACTATTCTCACTAATTTCGATCATTACGACTTCTGCACCACTGAAAATTTCCGCATATGCTATATCCATTGTTTTTTCCCTCGCTGCTACCTTATTAAAAGATTTAGCGCAAGGTGTACTAATTACCGATTAAATGAAAAATGCGTGGTTGTTCATTTAATCTGACGATATAACCGAGGGAGTATTTTCGAAATATTAACATGGTATAATACTTCACTGGGCACGAGATCGATTTTAAAACCATTTCTATGCGTGTAAATGCCATTTTTATTGTTGTTAATTGGTACTTCGGTGATAGGTACTCGAGCTATCAAAAAGAAATCTGCCCTCTCAGCATATTTAAGAAAATATTAGTATCGTGCATGAATTTTCGCACGCTATACTTCAAATTCAGAAAAAAGGTAAAGCATCAAATGTGTTTTTGAGAAGATACAAATGTCTCCTGACTCTTCTTCCTGGGCGATTCATTTTATTTAAATTTCCCCAAAAATTCTATATACATAGGTGTTTAAATACTACTCTTCCCTTGCTCCTTAAGGATGTTTTGGTTGCCAAGAAGCACTTTATAGAAAGATGCATTATTTCTTCTTATCAGTCCGCAAGTCTAATTCTTCGGAAAATTTTACATTTTTTTAGTACCATCATCGGTAAAACATGAAAACCAATTGGTGAATGAATTTTTATTTAAGGTATTTTATATGATAAAGGTAGATTTTTATAGTAATATTTTAGTTGTAGTTTAAGAAATGAAAAGTACCTATATCAAAAATAATAATGAGTTTTTGTCTGCTGTTATTATACAAGTATGCTTAAATTTTTATAGATCTATTTCATTTAAGTAAAGGCCACTCCCTATTATGGATACAGATTCTTGGAAACCCATGAGTGACTTAAACATTTGCATGTACATACGCAAACTGTATTTGATAATATTGGCGTTAGCATCAAATTTTCATCTCATTTCATTGTAAAAAATAAAGAAATATAATTGTAAACGAATGAAAAGAGAATATATTTGCTTCGAACATTTTTAATATCTAACAGGAAAATTGTTACATGACAGTATCATGCATTGCCGTTAGTTACACGAGATGGAATGTGATTCATACTTCAAATTTATTAGCAAAAAGTGTATTATTTGCGTAATAACAATTTAATGCTTTTGATTATTGCTTAAGTGTGGAAACTGTACAATATGTCCGCAAACAGCACATTAACAATATTGCAACGACTAAGCTTCAGCCTTTTGTTAATTCCGGTTCCTGAATATTCTTCCAATCACTGAACCTCACTTCATCAAAATCCATCATCTTCAGCAAGTTTATTACGCATACCAATTAAATACTTTTGGTCACTGCTTAAGTGTGGAAATAGTGTAATAAGTGCGCAAATAGTACAATATTAGTGCGATAAGAAAGCTGCAGCCTTTCAATAATTCCAATTCCTGAATATTCCTCCAATCACTGAACATAAATTAATCATAATCCAAGTTCTGAATAGCAAATTGACTCCGCAATATCAATTACATGCTTTTGATTACCACTTAAGTGTGTCAATTGTACAATAAGTACGCAAACAGAACATTAATAATAGTTCAACAAGTAAGCTGTTGTCTTACAATAATTCCAAATTCTTATCCTCCCTCCAGTCATTGAATTTCACTCGATCAATATCCAAGTTCTCACCGTTCATGCGTTAATTGTGGAATTTTACAATAATTGCGCAAACAGTAAGCTTCCGCCTTTTAATGAATCCGATTCCTGAATCTCCGTCCAATCACTGAACCTCACTTTATCAAAATCCAACATCTTCACTCTCAAAACAGTCACTGTAATCACGATGTAGACACGCGAATTAAAACAACGTCAGAACATCCACTACCGAAATTCAACTTTTGCAAATCCGTTGTATTTATCACAGGGTGGGTCTGCAGCGGCTACCGGTCCAGCGTTGCCCGGGAGGACACCTGTGTCTATCTGGTGCACCCACGATGCCCGGAGGCCCTGATCCAGGGCCCTGCGACGGGTATCCCGGAGGACTACCACCAGGACCAGGAGGTCCGGAATGTCCGGCTGGACCCGGTGGGCCAGAATGGTACTGGGCCACGGTCAGCATTCCCAGCAGAAGAAAGACGAAAAGAGCTAGGGCGGTGGAAACGCGGTGCTCTCCCATTGTCGCTGATGATCAGTGTGGATACGTGCGTTGCTTGCGGAGACACTGGGGATAGTGCAGCTTCAAGTGAGTACCGCCTTGGGGCCGCGTTCCTCCCCCGCCCACGTGTGCCATTCAACCCTTCGCGCAATACGACTCGTCCTCCGCAGCTAGTTATCGTTTAATCTCCGGTCGTGTGACCTTGCCCAACTGCTCTTGCGATCCCCCACGCGTTTTTATGACGTTATTTAGTCGACAGCGGTTAGTTGTGTCCACGTATGAAACGATCAAGTCTTCTTCAAGCCAAGCAGCAATATCTTATATGCCTACATGCGCGCGGAGTTCCCAATCAAGCCTTCTTAAGAGTGAAAAAATGTTTTTTTTATAATATATATATTTTATTACAAGGATAAAATTGTTAAAATAATACATTTGATAGTTAAAAAATTTTCTCAAACAATAGTTCCATACCTATAAATTATTAACCATTCGTCAACATCCATTCAAATAAGTAGTCACATTGCATAGCATATTACAAAATTTTTAAAATGTTACAATATATAAAATATTATCTGAAAAATATGATATTGTCATTATATAATTCATTTCAGTTAAGTATATCTTCCAATGAAACATTTAAGTTCGCTAAATATTTACATTTGAATAAAGACTACATTATTTTTGCATTTTAATGGTCCTGCTAAGCATTAAGCTTATCAGCAGGTTCCATTATTATCTTTACTCTTACAAAACATTTATTAAGTTTTTACACACATACAATATACATATACCCCAACATACATATGAGCGTTAAAGTATTGTGTTCATGTCCATAATAATAATTTCAACCCTCCCAAACCTGTACAGTTATTAGAACAACACCTAAATTGAGAAGCTCTAGGATACCCTTGCGATCGAAACTTATATGGAGGTAACCGAGTACCGTGAAAATATTTATAAGAAAAAGAATGAAAAATTACAGTGGTTTACAGGCTCCCAAACGTATTCAATTATTAGATAAACTCAAATATTGGGAAGCTATAGGTTGCCCCTAAGGTCAAAACCGATCTCCTTCACCTATTTTCCACTATTTTTGTTAATATTTTATTTATTATTGAGGGAGTTAAAAAAATTAAAATACCCGCATTTTTGGGTCCTCGATTCGTCTCCTACATTTACATACAACCCCGCTCTTGCGAGACCCGACGCATTTTATGACGTCATTGAGGTGATTGTGGGTAGTTGTGTTTGCATAAGAAAGATCAAGGCTTCTCAAGGGTGAAAAAAAAAGTTCATCTACATGTGTATACTATCCCGCTCTTTCCAGCTGCGATGTACTTTTATGACGTTACTCAGGCGGACTGTGTTTATTTGTGTTAACAAAGAAACGATCAAGCCTTCTTATCGTGAAATCAATCTACATTCTATTCCCTTCTTAAAAGCATCGGCGTATTTTAATGGCGTAATTGAGTTGGACTGTGGTTAGATGCGTTTACAGAAAAACGATATAGCCTTCTCACAGGTGAAAACATTTTCATCTACATCTACTTACTACCTCCCTCCTGCGAGCACCGACGCATTGTTATGACGTTATTGAAAATTACTGTGGTTAGTTGCGTTTACATAAAAAAGATCAAAGTTTCTTAAATTTGAAATAATGTTCATCTGCATCTCATTACTACCCCACTATTGCAAGCCCCGATGTATTTTAATGACGTTTTTGAGAATGATTGTGGTTATATTAGAACGTAGGTTTCCGTGGCGATGGTTTCATCTCTGCATTTCTTCAGGGGTTTTCTTCCGCGTCAGCTTGTTTGGAGACAACAGTTTTGCTGGCTATTCTGCCAGCGTCTTCAGGTCGAAGTTGACCTGACCTCTTGTATGTACGCAAATAAGGATTATTTTATTTATGCCAAACAATGCCAATTTTGTCAATTATGCCAATTTTGAACAAAAAAGAATACTTAAGGTTGGATGGCGATATTTGGTGGAACTTGTTCGCAGGAAACATAATGAAATACACTTTTGTATGTTCCACAAGAGTTTTTTAATCCCGACCTAGGTTTCGGCAGTACACACTGTCATTATCAAGGTGAATATACAAACATTTTGCGAGCTTATATAGCTTAGGGAGAGGGGGGTTAAGGCAGGGAGGAGGTGGTGATGGTGGGAGGGGAAAGCTAACGAGGAATAGTTTCCTCAAGGTCAGTAGGTTTACTTGCCGAGTCCAGCAGAACTGATAATAAAGGGGAGGAGTTGGAGGGGTACAAAAGGTCGTTAACCACCCTTACATTTTTGTTTCGACATGCTCTTAAAATTTCCAACTGCTCAAGAAAATCCATCTTTTTACCTTTACACACATTGTGGAGAACCTTGACATTGAAATCACTGCTATGGTTGCAGTCTAACAGATGTTTGGCAAAATTAGAGGTTGAATCGCCTCTTACCCAACACTTCATATTGTCGTGAACCGACTTTTCACCCTGTTGCTAGGCCCCTCGCCTCGTAGGCATTCTTAAGTGACCTCCACATATCTCCCGCCCACACGCTTTTCGCATCATGTGTCCTCTCTCCCGGATTTAGCTTTCCCTCCTAATTTTGCCATATTTGGTTATTGCCATACTTGGACCACCTTCATTTTTTTAGACCATGTTCCTTTCCTCGACCCGCCCTTTTTTATTAGCCAGGCTCCCACGGATAAAGGACCCGTGAGGCCAAAAACCAGTTCTAAGATATTCGCGTTGCGTATTTTACATATCGCAACGCTCATTAATTCTTGCGCCTACCCTGTGGAATCACCGCTTATGGTAAACCACGCGACCACTGGTTTCCGGCAGACATCCGGGAAAACACTTAACACTCGCTTCTGACGTCAGATTAACCCATACCCCCTTGGGTAATAAATTTATATAGAATACGGTCGACTTTCAAAAGGTCGTGGGAAACCTACGCATTTATTCTGTTTGCACGTGTCGAGCGACCCGTGGAATATTCCAGAGGGGGGACCCATTATAAATAGGTAAACTCGGAGACGCGAAGGATCATTCGCTCTTCTGGACGTGGAACCTCTGCCACTCTGATTCTCGACTTGTCAGCCGACAAACCAGCGTCTTCTCTCCGCCACATCGCCGGTTACGCCGATCGTTCGTTTCCCCCTCGAGCCATCCATCCGACTCTCCAACTCTGCTTCGCCATGAGCTCTTTTGACGAGTAAGTTATCCAAAGTCTCACATGTATTCTCACTGAATGTTATTAAATGGACTTTACTTAAGAAATGGGTGTGTATTCCTTTATAATGACTGCCTCTGTCAATTAAGATCCTTCTCTACCTCTAGCTACGAATCCCCAAATAGTATCGTGCTCTTTCGAGGTCACGACAAATGGTGTATATGCACCGGGTAAATTACAAGCAGTCTTATAAAAGAATTCACATCGCACTTTGTGCATAAATTAGATATTAGTTATGTTTTTTCTTTGAGCAAGGCGTGTGGGAAACGCCCTATGTTGTAAGATGTATGAATTAATTTCTCTCTTACAGGAAGTGTTTTTTATGTTGCATGTTTGCTCTTTTTTGTGATCTGTGTCGAGTTTTGATTATGTGTTAGGCAGGGTTTTGCTTTCCAGGAAATGTTCTTGATTTTGTGTTTGCGTGTGTAATATTTAAGTGCGTGTGTAGTACTTAAGTATAGGGTTTTTTATTTTCGCTTCCTACCTGTGCTTCGCGTAAGAGTCTCTCCGTTCAACCTGTATTTAGTCTCTTCTGAGTTTTGAGGGTAAATTCATGTCGACGTCAAGAACGCCGCCCCCAAAAAGAAGTGACCGTTTGGCAGGAAAACCTCCTGCGTATCGTATTCCCGTAAATCCTACTAGGCGTCCGGCTGGGGACTCCGAAACGAGCGACTCAGAGGGTGATTTGAGGGAGGATAAGGTCCTTGTCACGGACTTAAGAACGTTGCAAATAAACGCAGCGGAGATGGCAGATGGTGGGACAGCAGCGCCGACCACGGAGGCTGGCCCTTCAGGCGAAAATAATACTTCGACATTTCCTCGTATAGGTGGAGTCCATCTGACGCCACCGAAGTTTAGCGGGAATGCAAACGAATGCCCCTTGCAATTTTTATCTACCTTCAATAAGATTAGCACTGCCAACTCATGGTCAACCGACGCACGATTAAGACTTTTCCCATGTTTTCTAGAAAGTACTGCCCAAAGATGGTTGCAAGCACTTCCGGCCTATGACGTAGAATCAGGTGCCCTTCGTGGCACCTGGGAAGAACTGGTGGCGGCCTTCAAGGCTGCCTTCAAGGGGACGATGTCGGATGAGATGAAGGCCCATAGATTGAACGAGCGCACTCAGCAAGCGTTCGAAACCTCCGAATCATATTTCTATGACGTGACCGCCTTATGCAAAGAGGTTGATCCCCAAATGCGTGAATCGGAAAAAATCCGTAACATCCTCAAGGGGCTGAGGCCAGATATTGTAAGGGTCGTGTTGCCTATGAAGGCTAGGACCTGTGAAGAATTATTAGAATTTATTAAGCTGCATGAGGCAGCCATTTTGGTCTCGGAAACCGTGAAAGAAAAAATTACCCCTCAGAAAGCAGTTGAGCAATCGAACGCCTCGATAGGACGATTAGAAAAAGAAATCTCTCGTCTTCGCGGCGAATTGGAAAGGAGTAGACGCTATTCAGGCCCACCAATGAGGCAAGGAACCCCTCGTTATTATCAGGAAAGGCCCCCTCCGAGTCCTAGGATCAATCAAGAGAGATTTAACCCCCAGAACAGAGGTCAAGGCGGGCCAAATCAGGCGACGCCGCCAAGGCGCCAACCTTATGATCAAAAACCGAGGACTCCTGATGGGCGCATAGTTTGCTACAGTTGTGGGAAAACCGGGCATTACGCTTCCGTATGTCCGAATAAACCAGATCAGGGGCCTCGGCCCGCCCCACGTGAAAAAAAGATCGTGGGAAACTCAAATGCGCGGATGTAATAGAGGCAGCATTCGCGGATAGACCGGACGTTAAAGACCTCCTTCTCATCAAAGCAGACGTAGAGGACCACCTAGATCAGACAGTTTTGGTTGATACGGGAGCTGGGATTTGCGTTCTAAGAGACGACCTAGTAAGATCTCCAATTCGCAAAACCTCGCTGGGTATAAAAGGGGCAGACGGAACTCCAGTGAAGGTATTGGGAATGGCTGCCGTAAAAATTAGGCTTAAGGGGAAAGCTGAGTTCCATTTAGAAGCAATAGTCATTAAAAATGCCTACGTCTCCTTGGTGTTGGGAAATGATTTCTTACGCCGTACTCGAGCGAGGATAGATCTTCACTCAGGCATAGTTGGGCTAAAATGGGGAGACGAAGAAATCTTTCTGGCGACGAATTTCTTTAATCCCGACTTTTCTGACTCATCCTCGGATGAGGATGATGATGAGCAGGGTGAGTTGGACAAATTGCGACTCGGATACGACTTAACTGTTCCCCCTAGATCTCAAATTAAATATGAGGGGCCACGAAGGACGAACGCACCTAGGGATATTTTAGTGACGACAGCAATGCTCACTCAACGGGGGTTGAGTGTCGAAGTCCCCCAGAGCGGCGACAATATAGTAGCTATGGTTTGTAACCACCGATTCGTTCCTCAAAAACTATTCAAGGGGACTACCCTAGGGAGGAGGCTTAGACACGAAAATACCGGAGGGGGAGATATAGATTTTGGCGAAGTGGAAGAGGTTGATTTCATTGAAAATTTTCCAGAGCCATTAGACATTAATCCAGATTTGAATCGCAAGGAAAGAAAACGAATAGACGCTCTATTAGCTCAGTATAGAGATGTATTTGCTTGGAGTCCAAGTGAGATGGGAAGGACTCATCTAGCGGAGCACTCAATACCCACAGGGGATGCAATGCCAATTCATCAAGCGCCTTACAGAGTTTCGCACAAAGAAAAAGAAATAATCCGAGGACAAGTGGACGAAATGTTGAGTCTTGGCATAATTAGACCCTCTAAGTCGCCTTGGTCAAGTCCTGTCGTTTTAGTCAAGAAAAAAGACGGCGGAGTGAGATTTTGCGTTGATTATAGAAAATTAAATCTAGTTACACGGAAGGACGTTTATCCCCTCCCCCGCATCGACGACCTTTTGACATATTTAGGTAAGGCTAAGTACTTTACTAGTCTCGATTTATTCAGTGGCTACTGGCAAATCCCCGTTAAAGAGGAAGATAAACCTAAAACCGCCTTCGTAACTCCCGAAGGACACTATGATTTCAATGTATTAAGTTTCGGGCTCTGCTCAGCGCCCGCTACTTTCCAAAATTTGGCTGATAATGTGTTTTCTGAATTAAAATGGAAAAAGGTTTTAGTATACTTGGACGATGTTGTAGTATTCGCTGAAACTTTCGAGGATTTATTAAATAACACGAGGGAAGTTTTTGATAAACTTAGAGAGGCGAACCTCACACTGAAGCCGTCTAAATGCCATTTCGCACAGACTCAGATTAAAATGCTGGGTTATCGCGTAAGCGCGGACGGCTTGGAGGCGGACCCCGATAAGGTTAAGGCAATCTCTGAATTTCCCCGCCCGACGAAGGTCAAGGCAGTGCAAAGCTTTTTAGGTTTGTGTAATTATTATAGAAAATTCATTTGCAATTTTTCCAAGATAGCACGGCCTCTGCACGAGTTGACGAAAAAAGATAAGATTTTCGCGTGGACGGAAGCCGAAGAAACGGCTTTCCAAACGCTCAAAGACGCAATGACTTCCGCTCCGGTATTAATGCATTTTGATCCCGAACTGCCAGTAGAGCTCCGCGTGGATGCGTGCGGGACGGGAATAGGGGCGATTTTATTGCAAGGAAAGAATCAAAAAGAAATGCACCCCGTGAGTTACGCGTCTAGGACGCTAACTAAGGCTGAAAGAAATTATTCCATCACCGAAAAAGAGTGTATCGCTACGATTTGGGGCTTATTACACCACCGAGATATGGTTTATGGTAAGAAAGTGACAATTGTGACCGATCACCATGCTTTATGCTGGTTGAAATCCCTCAAAGACCCCTCTGGTCGACTCGCGCGATGGAGTTTGCGTTTGCAAGAATTTAATTACCAAGTCGTGCACAAATCAGGCCGCTTACACTCAGACGCCGATTGCCTATCAAGACACCCGGTATCTGAGCCGACGGCGGAGGATGAGGACGGGCCAAATGAGATACCTCTTATGTTACTCGCGGCGGAGGACTTAAAGGCTAAGCAAAGGAATGACTCGTCTCTTGTTCCCTTAATACAAGCGCTAGAAGACCCAGAAAACGCACCGCCAAAGATAGAAAAAATCTCGAGGGGGTATGCGCTAATAGACGGATTATTGGTCAGAAAAAATGCCGGTCTTCGGGGAAAGGATTACTTGACAGTTATTCCCAAAGAATTGAAAAGAGAGGTATTATATTCTCACCACGACGACCCTATGTCCGGCCATTTAGGCTTCGCACGAACCTATGACAAATTAAAGACTCGGTACTACTGGGTAGGGATGAAAGCGGACATTTTAAAGTATGTACGCAGCTGCCCGGATTGCCAGTGCAGAAAAGGACCCCATACGAAGCCCGGAGGTTTTCTCCAGCCAATTAAGCCAGGTAAACCCTTTGAGAAGGTGGGCGTGGACCTTCTTGGTCCATTCAAGCGCAGTGCTACAGGTAAAACCATGATTGTCGTAGCAACTGATTATGCAACTCGCTACGCGGAGACGAGAGCCCTCTCGAATGGAACCGCTGGTCAAGTGGCAAAATTCCTACTCGAACAAATAATTTGTCGTCACGGTTGTCCGACCACGATTCTATCTGACAGAGGAAAGGTATTTCCATCCGAAATGGTGACCTCCCTCCTGAAAAGCATGGGAGTAGTTAGTACATTTACAACGGCCTACCATCCCCAAACAAACGGTCTCACTGAGCGATTGAATAAAACCATAGCCGAAATGCTCTCTGCCTTCACAGGTACGGAGCAACGCGATTGGACGGAATTTTTAAACCAGGTAACTTTTGCATATAATGTAGGCCTACAAGGCTCTTTGGGGGAGACCCCCTTTTTTCTGGTCTATGGCCGCGAGGCCAGGCTACCCCCGGAAATTAGCCTCTCACCTGACGAAGGCGAGGAAGGCGTAAAATCGCGGGAACGATGGAAGCAGGCTCAAAAGGTAGCCCTGGAACGACTCGCAGCCCGCCAAGAAAAAGATGCGACGCGTTATGATGCTAAGCATGTAAATGTTAAATTTAATCCCGGAGATAAGGTTCGGATTTACACCCCCACACGAAAGGTGGGTAAGAGTGAAAAACTCTTGCCTCAATATTACGGTCCGTATGAAGTGATTAGGCAGGTAGGACCTGTCACTTATGAAGTGAGGGTCAAGAAAGGAAAATTAGACACGGTACATGTCTCACGCATGTCACCGTATCATGAGCGCGAAGGCGAAGAAGCCGCTGTAGTAAATGTAGGTCAGGGAGGCGTGGAGATAAGCACGACCGACGCGCCGGCCGAAGATTAATTCGGAGGCAGGAAATGGCGTAGTGAAATTAACGACTCACATCGCCCGGATTTTTTCCGCAGTCAGTTTCCAGTTCTATTCGGCTGGTGAAAACTCGAATAATATTATGAAACAGATAATTGAATACTAAGTGAGGCAACACGGCTGTTAGTATAAAATGAAAAGTAACCTTTTACAGCCAATTTTCCATATTTCTTGATGTATTTTTGAATCTTTTTCTGCCAACAAATTGTTCTTAGTATTTCTTTCTTGTCTTCGAGAATGCGTTCTCAAACTTGCCCCGCTTTCGTGAGTAAATTGACACTCACATTATTTACATTTAAATAAAGAACAATTTGTTGACCCCATTATTTATAAGAACCACAATTGTGAATAGAATTTGTATGGGTGAAGCAGTAATTCATCAGCCGAGAAGGAGGTGAATCGGCGAGTCAAAGGGAGAGGTAAGCATTTAATGTTTTAAGAGGAAACTACGGTGTAAATCTTTTTTCACAGAGATATCAGGGCATATGAGCACCTCGAGGACCCCAGGCGCTCCGGGGAAGTGAGGGTGTTTGTTTCGGGGTCGGTGAACGGCACCTTCCTACCCGCCATTGCCTTAAATTTTACCTCATCAAGGACCTTGATTTCGACCCTTTTACTCCCAACCACTACCCATCAGCACGTGGCCCCCTTCACCCTGGCCCTGGGGGAGCACCGGACGGAGGCCTGGGGAGAGCCCGCAAGGGACCTCAGGTTTCCCCTGGTGCTGGGGTTGGACGTCCTCATAGGGCAAGGGGCAATTCTGGATATCCCCCGGCGAATGGTGCGACTACGCACGCCCGGCACCATCTTGCCCCTATTTGGATATATGGGAGAGCTGGTCCCGGGAAGGGGGTTACAGCTAATTAGAATACCTTGGCCCCTGGGATTCGACCTCCCCTGGACACACCATTCGGGCGACCGGGAAGAGGTCGAAGACCAGTGGCCAACCCCGGACGCAAGCCCCAGGTGGGTGCGATCACCTAGCCCCGCAGAGGACGCCAATAGACCAGCTTCCTCTCAGCCCTCCATGCCATCGGAGGATTGGGAGGAGGAGATAGAGGCAGCGAGACTCTCCCGAGAACAGGGGTCCGGGGAAGGGCCTCCTCCCCTTGCACCTTTGCAGGCGAGGGAGCCCCTTGATCTCGCTACCGCTACAGGTGGGAGGGCTTCACCTCCCTCTGAGCGGCGGGGCCTGTCAGGAGGGCGTGGCCATCGCCTCTTAGCGGCTCTGGGGTTGAGTGAGAGCAGTCCGGGAAGATAATCAAAATTCAAAATTCCTAAATTTTACCGAAATTCGCTCCGCCCCCCCCCGCTGATTCCAACTGAGTCCTCCACAAATACCCCATCCCCCCGCCAATTCACCGTCCCGGCGCCCCGGTGCCACTCCAAAGAGGCAGGACAAGGAGCTTTCAGCTAACCTGAAAGCGCATCAAGGTAGAGATTTTTTCTTTTCTCTTTTCATAGATACGCCTGACGGAAGAAGAGGGAGGCAACCCGCCATACACCACTTCCATTTCCACGTTTCCCACCTCTCTCCTCAAATCAACCTCCTAACCTCGTTTTACCTGAGAGTAAGAGAGAATTCTCTTCACTCATCTCTGCCATTGTGAAGTTGGGTTTTGGAAATCAGGCGTAAATACGTCTTCAATTCGATTAAACTACATTGTATAATAATCTCGATAAAATCGAGTGAGCATCGAATCGCACATAAACTTCTTCTCTCCATCCTCGAAGCAGTTGTATACGGACGGGCGCGCGGCACGCGGAGAAAGCGAACGCCAGCCTCCTCAAGGCAGGCGGGGACGTGAGATAGGAGAAAAAATAAGAAGAAAAAAACAAAATAAAATTATTTCTTCATTTTTTCTGGCGGCCGCCGCTCGGAGATAGTACGCCGCTCGGCGGGCGGAAGGAAGATTATCTTATTTTTTACATTTTTTCAAGCAGGCAAGCGGGGAGAGGTTTTTTAAAGGGCTCGCTTAGTATTATACGAAAATGAATGCGGGTTTTATTCTCATCGTTATCCCCCTAATATTAGGGAGTGACGGATCACGAACGACGCCTAATACGGCTTCGATTAAGGTCGTAGCTGGGACATATTGGACTGCATTGCCTCAAACGTTGACATACGAAGCCTCTATACCTTTGATTTATAAGGTCAAATGGCGATCGTCCAATAATAAAGCCGTGGAAACACCTTCCGCACAATGTGGGACCACAGGTATCGTATGTAATGCCCTTAATTCCCTGCGCGGCACAGTCCTTCAAATTGGTAAGCTGGTTGACTTAGTGGGCGTGAACCCGCTATTTTACGAAACTGACAGAGACGCACTATTAAACAATAGAAAAAGGAGATCGATTGATTTTCTCGGAAAGGTATTCGCTTGGTGTTGCGGTGTTGCCACGCGTGGTGAAATCACGGCTTTAGAAGAATCTCAGTTAGATTTCGACAAGAGACTAAGAGAACTATCCACCATGGCGCGTTTAGACCACAATTTTGTGGTGGACGTGAGAGTTCAATTGGAAAACTATACGAACATCGTGGATAGCGCAGTGTCAGAGATACGAAAACGAGTTACGAATTTACAGACGGCCCTTAAGGCTCAAATTGTTAGAGCCTCTAATATGTCAATTGAGGTGAAGGAGATGATAATGGTCTTAACAGACATTTTATCTCGGAACTTTTATGCTCAAGGGAAGTTAACAATGCATTTGCGAGAAAACGAAGCACTCCATAGATGCCAAAATAAATTATTGCCCACGTCAATTTTCCCAATTGAAGCGCTACAGAAAGATTTAGATGCACGTAACGAAAAATTGGCAAGCCGAGGCTATGAATGGGTGGTGCCGAACGCTGCTGAACTAGCAACGCTTCCGATATCGCATTGTCTCCTCCACGAGAAATACATGGTAATTCGCGTGAATGCCCCTATTGTTAGAATGGGCGCAAAGTGGAGTCTATTCGAAATCAGTGCGACACCATTCGCGTGGAAGGATCAGACCTGCTCCATTGTCCACGAAACAGTCTATGCGGCCGTAGACAGGAAACGTCTTCGTACAATTTCTGGCCCGGCATTGCATGACTGTCGTGCCCACTCGGATAGACTTTGCTTTCTGCCCAGATTTAGCGCAGATACGACTCATGGGCCGAGTTGCGCGATTCAAATGTTTAAAGGCGGAACGACGACACAACTCTCCCAGTCGTGCACCTTTCAATGCCGACCGGGGAAGTCAACAATAATTAGCGAAGTAGGATTTGAGCTGTATATAATTACGCACCCTCCCCCCGAAATTAAAATCCTTTGTGAAAATTCCTATTCTAAAGTCATTAACTCATCACTAAGTGGACCAGGCGCTTTAGAACTAACACTTCCGTGTCATTGTGCAGCCCATTTCCCTGATAAATCAATAGTAATTAATGAAGGATATCCGTGTAATTCGGAAGTTCAAACAGTCAAAACCGCCCATATTTTGCCAGCTATCTGGACAACACTTGATTCACTTCTAATTGATCCGAAATCGCCTCAGACTCTGCCTACCTTCGAGAAATTAGAGGATTGTCTGAATACAAATTGGACCATTGAATTACCCCATTTAAATCTAACCCAACCTCAATTTATGGCCACAGACCCCTACGGTCCAGCCTATACTTCGAAATCGGACGATGCTGTCGGTGGAATAGCATTATCTTGGTCCTTACTCCTCTCTCTATTCCTCGGAACCCTTACCTATTTTGTATGGAAACACGAAAGAAGGATGCCCTATCTTGTTCTGACTCCGGAGGGTCAAGAGATTATATTCAGCCGCGCCATACGCCGCACGCTTAAGGATAAAGAACCTCAGGTAATAGACCTCTTTTTAACGAGACCTCTTTTTAACGAAAGGCATGAATTAACATTACGCTTTGGATGAATTCGCGGACTTGGAAATTTGAATAAAATAAATAACAAAATAAAAATGCTAATAAAATAAAAAAGCAGTCACCACCCACTCGTAATGCCAGTTGCCGGCGGAGATTACGACGGATGTTTGTCCGGAAGGATGAGTTTCTGTTTCCTGACGATAAAAAGCACACTTCCTTCCCTTGAAGCAGCGATTACGCATTTAGGGCGTTGTCTCATTGCGGGCATGAACGGGAGCCACAATGTAAAGTACTCGCGAGTAGATTTTGTTAGCTTGCCTGTGAGAATAATGCTTGAGTATGAGAGTAATTTCGATGTAATTAACATGTGTTTATTTTTCAGCAATTACCGCCCGAGCTGTGAACAGCCGTAAGAGCGGTGACGCCAAAATGCATAATTTTGGTTGATTTTTTAAAGGCTTCGATTGGAGTGAAATCCTCGAAGTATTATGGGTGGGATGTTGAAGCCAATCAGTGTAATAATTTTTGGCCGGCGTGAGATGCGCTTGGGGCCAGAGGAGAGCAAGGGGTGAGAGACACCCCTCCTCCTTTTAAAGTGTTTTGTTGTTTAAGAAGTAAAGTTTTCAGTGGTACCACTTACGTAATTATTTTGGGAGATGAGGACTTCTCCTAGGGTCAGTATCTGGGGACGCCTAGAGGCCCGTGTTGAATTAATAAGTTTATGATGCATCATGTTGTTAATTGCCAGTAATGTACAAGTGTTAGTACATGGGCTTGAATGTATTTTATGAAATACTTTTGCCGGTAATACGTCAGGGAACGTATGGGCGTAATGGCTAGGTAAGCCAAGTTTTTATTAAGTAATTTGCCGGTAATACGTCAGAGAACGTATAGGCGCAGTGGCTAAGTAAGCCAAGTTAGCACAAGTTGGTGCTTTTTGTTCGTTTGGGTAATGAGGAATTACCCCGGTTTTAGATTACACTGAAAGAGGCTCAACAAGATTAAAAATGGTGCAATTCTTAAGCACTTTTATGAGGAAAGTTCGGTTTGCTGTTATGCAACGAACTGATCGCAGAAATATTAAGCTAAGATTTTTTTCTTAGGGGTACTGAAATATTTTTGTATCCACCTGACTGTGGGTCGGTGGAAAAGAAGTTATGTATTACTTATGAGAACGTGAATTGTTATCCAGCTAGATTTTTCCTCACGCAATTTTACATGACCTGGTCGCCTGTGAAGCGCAGCATGTTAATTAATTGGAGGAATTTAATTACTTACATACTTCCACTATTCAGTAATTTCAAGTACTTTTAGAAACAAACGTTTATCCGTCATAATTAACTTGATATATTTTAATTGTCCAGCTGAGAGTTTTAAACGACTTGTTAAAAAACCCATAAGGTTTTCTGATTACGCAACCTTTAATGCCACTTGTGAAATAACTAACGGAAGCGAATAGACTTGATCACTCTTACTGACTTCCTATTGTTGTTGTTCACTGTAGGCGCATTTTGTTTATTTCCTCAACGGAACTCTCTTTGCGCCAACGGCTAACCACGCCACTTCCTGTTATCGCGTGGCAAGCGCTCTTGCTTCGTGCGAGGATGGCTCATGGCGTGTTTTGAAAGAGTGTGTGTCATTATCTCCTGTGGGCGTGTCTCCGGATGGGAGGCAGCCATTTTTAAAACACAGTCGACTCTCTACTGGCTTCTGGCATTTCATGGTGCCTGGCAATTTTTAAGATGCTGTGATATTTCTTTTGTATACTTTTATGAATCTTTTTTTTACTCAATTCTTAAGCGTTTGAATTCAGACTAAAAGTCTCCTTGGATTTGCTTGTATTCTTAACAGGCCGCTTGTCACGTCCTCTGTGACCATGACGCCTCAGAGGATTCTAGCCTGTGAAAATGGGAGGGGCCTGCGCCTCCTAGTGGCAGCGGTCCTGCTGACCACGCCCACTCAAGGCGCGCCAAGAGCTGGCAGCCAATCACCCCACGTTGACCTGACCGCTGGCGCATACCTCAGGAACCTTCCAAATATAACCATTTATGAGACGGCGTTAGCCCTGGCGTTTCGGTGGGACTTCAACCCAGGCTATCAGCTTCAGCTACTGAGAGAGATGGTTGGAAGGGCCTGCAAAACAGCTGATAATCGGCCAGTATGCAGTCTCCCACGGCTCGCGGTCGACTCTGCTCTTCGCGATTGGGACAGACGGAATTGGTTCGAATCCTTGTCGGAGGCACCCCTGGCCACGGATGGGGGCGCAATGGTGAACACCTTCACGCTTCCCACGCGCAGACATTCCAAACGAATGATAATTTCCGCGGAAGAAGCGAGGGAGCTGGAGAACGATTTGGCTGAGATGGGAGGCGTCAAAAATCTCTCAGCGCCTTGCATACCTGCGTACGCACCGGCCTCGGGAGACAGGCCTGATTTTGGCCTACTGACCCTCATCACTTCCACCATAGCAGCCCAAAGAGATGTCCTAGCCATGTGTCAGACGCGTAGGCTGAGCCCCTCGGTCGTGAATGTGGATAGACTTCGCGCTGAGTTATTATCACTGCAGCGCTCTGTCCACAGCCGAGGTTGGGAGCTGGCGATCCAACACTTCTCCAGATATTACGTTCTACCACTCCTTGATTGTTTACTATCCCCTTCGTCCTTATACCTATTCCTAGTGATACCTCTGACAAAGGCTAACACCACGTCAGTCTCACTCCACTCCTTTATCCCCATTCCCTTTGCCTACGGCGATTTCACTTGTCAAATCACGGCCCCTGCGGCGGAATTGGCTCTGGTACGTACCGCTGAAGGAGTAAAGTTGGGAAGTCTGCAGTGTAACCCTTATCGAGATGAGTTGTGCTCTCTCGAGTCGGTACGAGAAGACGAGTCCGTTCCGGCCAAGTGTGCGAAATTAGTCGCCCTTGGGGGTACGGCAGAAGAAGCAGCCAAGGTCTGCCCACTACATTGTCAACGATCATCGGAGACCCGGGTCATTTCACTTGGCCCGGCCACCTTTCTAATTACTCATCCTCCGGCCGATGCTGTGATCCGTTGCGACGCAGTCAGGTGGAGTGATTGGGGCGCTAGGAGAAAGGGTTCCTTCCGCATTACCCTTCCCTGCGACTGCCAACTGTCTTACAATGGCAGCGTAGTCGCTCCTACTTTTCCCTGTTTACCCTCAGCCAACCCTACCTTATCCGTCCGACGCCTCATTCCTGCGGAATGGTCGTTGCTCCTATCCGTTTCCCTTCCCCCTTTCTCAAAAGCGCACTCCTTATCCTGCACGGATCTGGACGAATGTACCAAATCATCATGGGATCCTGAGAGCCATTCCTCGCTTGAGCTTCGGCCGTGGATGTTATATTTGAATATCGCCATAATCCTTTTCCTCTGCCTCCCCTCCTTGTTCCTCAGCCTTTTACCTTATGTTACCTGTAATCGCCCTCCTGTACCTTTTTACCTGAGTACGAACGACACATCGCCATCGGATCGCCCTCCCCCAACGTCACCTACGAGACTTGGCCCTCCGTTAATTCCCCCTCCGCCCATTCCAACCGCAGCTGCTAGCTTCCGCCGTCCGTTACCCACCCCCGCCATAACCGGTCCTGTTTATGAGGAAATACTGGAGACAGTCTACTTGCCCATGAGACGTCGGCCGTAGAACTTGTTTTGTGTTTAGTGTTTTTTTTTGCGTGTGCTATTGTGACTAGTTTTTGCCGTTTTGTGCTTTTTTGGTTGTTGGTGTTTTTTGTGTTTTTGGGTTATTGGTGTTTTATTTTTTGTCTTGGGACTGCTCTTCAAGCTTAATTTTTTTTGGACTCTTGGAGTCGATTAGTGTATATTTTCTTTGTTCTGTGTTCTGATTACAATCTGTTTTGCGTTTTTTATCAGCTATGTTGTGCCTTCGGCCTCTTGCTGATCTTCAGTGGCATTTTAATGGACTCGTTCACTTGCCTATGCTGTTGGACTTTTGGGCGCATAGAGCGTTGCCAATGCTACGATGCTTCATTTATTTACTGCATCGAATTCCTTTTATTATTTTTTTGATTTTTTTGTGTATATTTTTGCGTATTTGCTATTATGGTTTGTCGTTTTAGTTTATGTTGGTACGAACATTTTCGTTTTTCCTAGATTTTGCTCTGCACCCTGTAGTTGTGCAGGCTTGTATTTGCTAGTGTTTTGGTAATGGGACAAGTATTTAGTGTTTTTTTTCTGTGTTGGGTGATCCTTTTCGCCCGTTGCTGTCTTTTTTGTGTGTTTTGCCCACTTTTCATGAGTGTTGGTTGATATTTTTGTGCTAAGGTACGGCTGACTTCATCAGCCCTAGTTTTATTGCTGGTATTGGGTTTTTTCGTTTTCGTATGTTGCCATTTTATTTTGTGTAATTCAAGTTGCATGTCGCTTCTCTGTACGGCGTGCATTTCGTTGTCATTTTTGAGGTTATTTGGTGTTTTGATTATTTTCTGATGTTTTGTATTTTTGTATCTGTGGCTTTGGCTTCTGGTTTTTACTTGCTCGTCCAATAGTGTTATCTAGGGTCATTTTTCGGGGACGAAAAACGCTTTTCCAAGGGGGGAAGTGATGTCGTGAACCGACTTTTCACCCTGTTGCTAGGCCCCTCGCCTCGTAGGCATTCTTAAGTGACCTCCACATATCTCCCGCCCACACGCTTTTCGCATCATGTGTCCTCTCTCCCGGATTTAGCTTTCCCTCCTAATTTTGCCATATTTGGTTATTGCCATACTTGGACCACCTTCATTTTTTTAGACCATGTTCCTTTCCTCGACCCGCCCTTTTTTATTAGCCAGGCTCCCACGGATAAAGGACCCGTGAGGCCAAAAACCAGTTCTAAGATATTCGCGTTGCGTATTTTACATATCGCAACGCTCATTAATTCTTGCGCCTACCCTGTGGAATCACCGCTTATGGTAAACCACGCGACCACTGGTTTCCGGCAGACATCCGGGAAAACACTTAACACTCGCTTCTGACGTCAGATTAACCCATACCCCCTTGGGTAATAAATTTATATAGAATACGGTCGACTTTCAAAAGGTCGTGGGAAACCTACGCATTTATTCTGTTTGCACGTGTCGAGCGACCCGTGGAATATTCCAGAGGGGGGACCCATTATAAATAGGTAAACTCGGAGACGCGAAGGATCATTCGCTCTTCTGGACGTGGAACCTCTGCCACTCTGATTCTCGACTTGTCAGCCGACAAACCAGCGTCTTCTCTCCGCCACATCGCCGGTTACGCCGATCGTTCGTTTCCCCCTCGAGCCATCCATCCGACTCTCCAACTCTGCTTCGCCATGAGCTCTTTTGACGAGTAAGTTATCCAAAGTCTCACATGTATTCTCACTGAATGTTATTAAATGGACTTTACTTAAGAAATGGGTGTGTATTCCTTTATAATGACTGCCTCTGTCAATTAAGATCCTTCTCTACCTCTAGCTACGAATCCCCAAATAGTATCGTGCTCTTTCGAGGTCACGACAATATGTTCATTTGTCCTAGTTTTTATGGCACGTCCGGTCTGACCAATATACACAGAATTACAATTAGGCTTATTGCAATACAATTTATACACACCGCTTTGGTCCTTGTCAATAAATTTTGGTTTTGAGTTAAATAAAAAATTGCCAACAGTTGTCATATTATAAAATGTTAATCTTAATTTATCTTTCGGGAACATACTAGTCACTCGATAAGATAGGGGGCCAAGGAATGGTATTTTCCCCCAAGATGTTTCAGGTCTATCACTGTTATGGGATGTTGAGGGTAACGTTGTGACGGTCTTCATTGCGTGCTTTTTAAGTTTCTTATTAAGGATTTTGTCAATGGTAACAGATTTATACCCGTTTTGAACAGCAATTAACTTAATAGTGGATAGTTCTTTTTTAAAATTTTCATTTGACATGGGAATAGCGACCAAGCGGTGTATTAAGGAGTGAAATGCCGACATTTTATGCGTGTGATGATGGCACGAATCGTTGGGTATGACAACATCACTGTAAGTAGGCTTCCTAAAAATTGAAAAATCATGTGTACCGGAGTTAATATCTATGGTCAAGTCTAAAAAATTCAGCGTATTGCCCCCAATTTCCATAGAGAAATGAATGGAATCGTGAAGGCTATTCAAGAGGTCTAAAAATCTGTCTAGTTGTCGGAAACTACCAGTCCACAAGCATAAAATGTCGTCAACATAACGATACCAGTAACAAACATTTTTTATTAACACGTCATTGGATTTAAAAAGATTATCTTCCAAGAAGTCCATAAAAATCTCTGCTAATACAGGTGAAATTGGTGATCCCATAGCCAAACCATGATTTGATTTATAGAATTTGTTGTCAAAAATAAAATAGTTTTGTGAAATACATAGATTTAAAAGCATGTTCAGTTCAACAGATAATCTGGTATCACCGGAGCGGGCTTTAACCAAATCCACTGCAATGCGAGTGGCTTCTTTAGCGGGTACAGAGGTAAACAGATTGGAGACATCGAAGGATATCAGTTTGCCATTGGGCGGAACAGTCAAATGAGATAATTTCTCGGTAAGGTCAACAGAATTGATGATACTCCTTTTAGATTTAAAACCAGATAAATCTCTTAAGATAATATTTAATTTTGTGGCAAGTTTGTGTGTAGGGGCAGTGACATGTGATACTATTGGTCGCACAGGAACATTTTCTTTATGGGTTTTCGGTAGTCCATAGAGTCTGGGGGGTAACGGATTCATATTTATAAATCTCCACTTATCAGAAGAATTTATCAGGCTACTGCATTGAGCAAGTTTTTCTCTAACACTCTTTTGATATTTGTTAGTGGGGTCTTTAGGCATTAGCTCAAAATTATTGTTTGTCAGGAAAGTATGAACTTTGTATAAATAGTCATCATTGGATAAAATTACAATGGTATTACCTTTGTCTGCTTTGGTTAAAACAAGATTTTTCACTTTGAGAGTCTTTTTCAACTGAAGGAGAGTACTCTGATGGTGGCAGGAGTCTGATGCGTCTGCAGGCGGCTTCTTGAAGAAAGATGAGATGCAATCGGCCAGGTGCTGTTTCTTCCCGATGCTTTCCCTTCCCATGGCGACCTCACAGTCAGCAACGAAGTTGGTCAGTAAGTTGCGTTGAATGGTGGGGAAGGGAGTGAATTTGAAACCTTTGTTAAGAAGTTTCATTTGTGATGGGGTGAAGGTGTGCTGAGAAAGGTTGACAACTCGTGGATGGAAGGACTGCATCCTGAGATTATCACTATTCTTATCATGTATCGTGTGATTAGACACAGTTTGGGGAATCACTGATAGTTTGTACCCCTCCAACTCCTCCCCTTTATTATCAGTTCTGCTGGACTCGGCAAGTAAACCTACTGACCTTGAGGAAACTATTCCTCGTTAGCTTTCCCCTCCCACCATCACCACCTCCTCCCTGCCTTAACCCCCCTCTCCCTAAGCTATATAAGCTCGCAAAATGTTTGTATATTCACCTTGATAATGACAGTGTGTACTGCCGAAACCTAGGTCGGGATTAAAAAACTCTTGTGGAACATACAAAAGTGTATTTCATTATGTTTCCTGCGAACAAGTTCCACCAAATATCGCCATCCAACCTTAAGCTGATCAGTGATGCTAGTAGAGCAGATAAGGCGAAATTATTCCGGAAGCTCTCCATCAAGTTCCGGATTGCGAGCTTAAATATTTATTTCAACAACTGCTGTTTGAAACTACGGCTCACTCCCCGTTACGTCAATCTTCGCACCAAAACGAAGTCTCCCGCTGCAAAGGCTGCCATGGAAGCTGCAAAGAAGATCTGGGTGAAAAGTGAATTAAGAAGATGGTTTGCAATTCGTGATTCTCTATCTCATTACTTGTATTTTCTCCATTTAAACCTAGTGAATTCTTTCCACTGGGTTGAGTGGTGCCTCATCAAGGAGAAAATTCAGTGGTATGTTTACACAGTGGCTCAAAAGAAATCAATAGTGATGTACAAAAAGTTAGACCATCTCCGATCCACCCAACTATCAGTGATTCCCCAAACTGTGTCTAATCACACGATACATGATAAGAATAGTGATAATCTCAGGATGCAGTCCTTCCATCCACGAGTTGTCAACCTTTCTCAGCACACCTTCACCCCATCACAAATGAAACTTCTTAACAAAGGTTTCAAATTCACTCCCTTCCCCACCATTCAACGCAACTTACTGACCAACTTCGTTGCTGACTGTGAGGTCGCCATGGGAAGGGAAAGCATCGGGAAGAAACAGCACCTGGCCGATTGCATCTCATCTTTCTTCAAGAAGCCGCCTGCAGACGCATCAGACTCCTGCCACCATCAGAGTACTCTCCTTCAGTTGAAAAAGACTCTCAAAGTGAAAAATCTTGTTTTAACCAAAGCAGACAAAGGTAATACCATTGTAATTTTATCCAATGATGACTATTTATACAAAGTTCATACTTTCCTGACAAACAATAATTTTGAGCTAATGCCTAAAGACCCCACTAACAAATATCAAAAGAGTGTTAGAGAAAAACTTGCTCAATGCAGTAGCCTGATAAATTCTTCTGATAAGTGGAGATTTATAAATATGAATCCGTTACCCCCCAGACTCTATGGACTACCGAAAACCCATAAAGAAAATGTTCCTGTGCGACCAATAGTATCACATGTCACTGCCCCTACACACAAACTTGCCACAAAATTAAATATTATCTTAAGAGATTTATCTGGTTTTAAATCTAAAAGGAGTATCATCAATTCTGTTGACCTTACCGAGAAATTATCTCATTTGACTGTTCCGCCCAATGGCAAACTGATATCCTTCGATGTCTCCAATCTGTTTACCTCTGTACCCGCTAAAGAAGCCACTCGCATTGCAGTGGATTTGGTTAAAGCCCGCTCCGGTGATACCAGATTATCTGTTGAACTGAACATGCTTTTAAATCTATGTATTTCACAAAACTATTTTATTTTTGACAACAAATTCTATAAATCAAATCATGGTTTGGCTATGGGATCACCAATTTCACCTGTATTAGCAGAGATTTTTATGGACTTCTTGGAAGATAATCTTTTTAAATCCAATGACGTGTTAATAAAAAATGTTTGTTACTGGTATCGTTATGTTGACGACATTTTATGCTTGTGGACTGGTAGTTTCCGACAACTAGACAGATTTTTAGACCTCTTGAATAGCCTTCACGATTCCATTCATTTCTCTATGGAAATTGGGGGCAATACGCTGAATTTTTTAGACTTGACCATAGATATTAACTCCGGTACACATGATTTTTCAATTTTTAGGAAGCCTACTTACAGTGATGTTGTCATACCCAACGATTCGTGCCATCATCACACGCATAAAATGTCGGCATTTCACTCCTTAATACACCGCTTGGTCGCTATTCCCATGTCAAATGAAAATTTTAAAAAAGAACTATCCACTATTAAGTTAATTGCTGTTCAAAACGGGTATAAATCTGTTACCATTGACAAAATCCTTAATAAGAAACTTAAAAAGCACGCAATGAAGACCGTCACAACGTTACCCTCAACATCCCATAACAGTGATAGACCTGAAACATCTTGGGGGAAAATACCATTCCTTGGCCCCCTATCTTATCGAGTGACTAGTATGTTCCCGAAAGATAAATTAAGATTAACATTTTATAATATGACAACTGTTGGCAATTTTTTATTTAACTCAAAACCAAAATTTATTGACAAGGACCAAAGCGGTGTGTATAAATTGTATTGCAATAAGCCTAATTGTAATTCTGTGTATATTGGTCAGACCGGACGTGCCATAAAAACTAGGACAAATGAACATATGAAGTGTTGGGTAAGAGGCGATTCAACCTCTAATTTTGCCAAACATCTGTTAGACTGCAACCATAGCAGTGATTTCAATGTCAAGGTTCTCCACAATGTGTGTAAAGGTAAAAAGATGGATTTTCTTGAGCAGTTGGAAATTTTAAGAGCATGTCGAAACAAAAATGTAAGGGTGGTTAACGACCTTTTGTACCCCTCCAACTCCTCCCCTTTATTATCAGTTCTGCTGGACTCGGCAAGTAAACCTACTGACCTTGAGGAAACTATTCCTCGTTAGCTTTCCCCTCCCACCATCACCACCTCCTCCCTGCCTTAACCCCCCTCTCCCTAAGCTATATAAGCTCGCAAAATGTTTGTATATTCACCTTGATAATGACAGTGTGTACTGCCGAAACCTAGGTCGGGATTAAAAAACTCTTGTGGAACATACAAAAGTGTATTTCATTATGTTTCCAAAAAAGAATACATAAGTCTTTTTTACAATACATCAAGCAATATCACTTAAAAACTAAACACTAACACTTAACAGGACGTTCGCTGTTTTCCAATTTTTAGGGACTGTGTGATCTGCTAGGGATTTTTCGAGCACTATCTATAATTAATACGCGATTTGATTTCTTTGATTCTTTGATTCTGGTTCCTTATATACTAGAGCTGGAGTGAGATCAGTGCCTGGTGATTTCTTTGAACTAATAGAGCTGAAATGCTTTTTTAAACCACTGATTGAAATACTGATTGACGGCATTTGTTCTTGGTAGAGTCGATGTAAAGGTGTTGATATGTTTTTTCGGGAAATTGGTGAAGATACCATGAAAAAAGTTACTTAAAGATAAGCTTTATCTCCATTGTTCGTCACTCTATCCACTCATGCATTTATAAGTGAAGAGACTGTAGCGCTATTTCCCTGTGCCTCCCATAAATATAGCCAAAAAGCTTAAGAGTTGTAATTCGCCCAAAAGTTTTGTTTTGAATTCATTTAATGCCTCCCTCATAATTTTCTTTGTGTCTTTTTTCGATTTTTTTTATCACTGTCGCACGTTTCTTGTATTTACTCACAAGTACGATTCGCATGTGCCTTTTTCATTTTAACGTGAATTCCTCTTTCTTGCTTTAGAGCTTTACGGCCTGGAGCATTATGCCATCTCGGTTCAGCATTCAAAAGTTTAAACTTACTCGGTATCGTATAATCCACGGCCTCTTGCTTAATACTAATGCACTTATTCCGGGCGTCTTTTACTCCAAGGATGAGAGTGCCCTCTTTGAAATCGGTAAATGAGTTCGACAAGTACCGCTACAACCCTTCATAATCCGCCTTGTGGAATAATACACCCTTCCCCCGACGCACAGTGGGCTGGAATCGAATAAAGCTGACCAAAAATGCTTTTTTTTAACTTTTAAATTTGAAAAAAAAAAAACGATTATATTTTCAGATTTTAGAATAATCAGTGACCACAATTCTGAAATAGTTTTATCTCTAAGTATTTTTTAAAGCAGGAGACGTCCGACAATTTAATATAAAATTATCGCAAAAACTTTTTTCCCATTTTTTTTAAATTAGGTAACTGAATTTTTTTGCTACTGTTACGTTATGCTTTAAAATGCATAAATTTTCGTTTGTTCATTTCATAACAAAAATAAGCCTTTTTAGAATAAGTTTTAGTGAAAGTTATAATTCTTACGATAAATTTTATAAATTTGATTCAAACAATTAAAATGTCGTGTTTTCACGAGTTTTGAACATAGTGTAGAAGAAAACTTTGTTTTTCACTTTGCTTCACAAAGTGTTTTGTACAATAAAACGAAGTGTTAACTTAAAATCTCAAATCAAAAATCCTGCCCCAATTTGCCACCCCACCTCTCCTTTCAAGTTATGTGCGTGAATGTTCAACCGCCCGACGCGGTGGTTAGATGCGAAAATTTGTTCAGGCTTAGATATGGTCGAGGATAATTCGATAAAAGTGGACGAAATTCCACTTTTCTACATTTTCATACATTTAACTTTCCATGTTAGTCTTATTTTTCCAATTTTTCAATGGGAATATTACGATTTCCTCCACAAGGCATGTGTAATGGACTCAACGGCCGACCAGTCAGAAGTTTGTCTCTGTAATCGGGAAGCTGCAGAGAAATATATTCAAACTCTTGAAAAATTCAATTCTAACTACTATGCACGCGCATGTTTTACTATCTGTACTCTCCTAGGCCTTTTATAGCTCCCATTAGCTGAAACACTGGAAAAGGCACATGAGTGGCGGAGCGCCGCCGCGACGACGGGCACTACCTTTTCGACCGTGTTAATCCCTATTATGCCCGTTGACCCAACCTCCGTGATAAGAAGTTCTGTAATTGATACATAGCTGTCTGTTAGTAGAAATGCCGCTCATTGTTTTATTAGCTGGGTCTATGATGTGTTTTTGCACTTTTGACGATCGCTTCTGTTTGACATCCGCGGAAACAATTTCTGCGAAGCACGGGGTTTTCCACAAATGCTTATTTCTAATTAGTTGAAAAATATTCCCTTTCAATATTTTTCCGAGAAAATTAGTCAGTTTATCTTCGTGAGTGCGAAAGGACCTCAGTACTTGTGCTACGGCAGCGAAGAACCAGTGTTTATTTTCCCTTGATCGTGAAAGTCCAGCGATGATGCCGAAATACCACTAATGAAGATATCTCGGAACAATAAAAAAGAACGTTTTCCAAGTAAAATATCTTGGTGACTCTGTGTGTATTATCCAGCAAATTTTATTCTAATTTCGATTTCCTTGTCCGGTGATTTAGCCTAGGGGTCTCCAATTTACTAGGCCACGAGGGCCACATTCCAAGTTCCGAATCGCCCCGCGGGCCGGATAGCAAATTTTCCGATGACTGAAATATTCGATACCAACGTCTACCGAAGAATCCGGTGGCGTATTTCTTATTTACGAGCAGTTGAAGGCGAGTTTGACGTGCAGTGCAGCGCTGCAATGCCCCGGAGTGGCGTCTCACAGAGTTAAACGAGCGAGAATCGCGCGCTACTTGAAACGAGTGCGCGGGCCGGATGAAAGCCCTCCGCGGGCCGTACTTTGGAAACTCCTGATTTAGACTGCTGACATATTGGATGAGAAAAAACCGAGCGCACGAAAGTAACCCGCAAAGAAATGCTTGACGTTATTGTTAATGGAAATGTTTTCGTAATCTTTATAACGTAAATTGGCCCTTCAATATTTTCATCATACGTTAAACTTGGATAAATACGTGAAGACAAATGAAATTTTGAAGAACATCATGAACAAATACTTTTTAAAAGGTATTTTCAGAAATTGGAATAGAAAACTAGCGACAGGTTTGAAAAAAAAACTGATGTTGATTAGAGAAGTGTGTACCGTTTCCAGCAGACATGCATAATGATCTCATTGAGGCTCCTTTCTCAGGTTGGTACCTCTATCGTTTAATGTACTCGTATTGACTTTACCACACGGGAAAATTTTCGTGCGTAGCTAAAATGGGAGACCTTTTCCGAAGGTTCCTCCTAACTTCGGATCCTCTTATATCCAATAGATATGTGTGTGGAAATGTCAAAATAAATGTTTCAAAGGATATACGAAACTTACTTTTACTGGAGGAGCCAACTTCTGATGAGGTCAGTGACGGCTGGGAATCCGATGAAATCTGGTAGTGGGCGGGTAAATTTATTCTTTATATTTCCTTATCTTTTATATATTTATGTTAATTTATTATGGTTAATATTTATATTTTGTGATGTGTTTTCGATTGCTTTCTTTTCAAATATATGTTGTTTGCTAGGTGATTTGGTATGTATGTTCTCTCAGAAAAAAATGTCGATAAAAGGTTAAACTGAAAATTAAAAATATCATTAATAATGTTTTAAAAAATTATTTCATGTATTTGATATGAAATTTTTTATTTTAATAATTAAAATTAATGTTAAATTAGTTACTTTTTTATAGCTAGCTATTTTTTCCATGAAAAATTCCGTCTCTATTGAAGCGGTCCGAAAAGCGGTCTCCACGAATTTGTTATAAAAAACTACCGGGTTATTTATTCGGAAAAACGTCATTAGATTCACCTTATATAGGCCAAATAAATAGTCGGAAAGATGTCATCAAGCTACTTGTAAAAATATGGAAGATATGGTTTTTGGCCAGCTTTTTTCGATTTCAGCCCACTGTGCGACGCATGTTTTCTGTCGGAGACGATATGAAATTTTCCATGCACTGTCTTGTTGTCACTTATTCCAGTCACTTTTGATTTCGCACTCTGGAACATTCGTTGCTAAGAGGTCTAGTATGCTGTTATCCCTGGTAGATGTATCTACTTAATGAGTCAAGGAATTGGAATAGAATTGTAAAGCAAAGTTTCACACAGGTTCTTATCTTTCCCTCCATTTGTAAAACTATATTTTTCCCAATCGATCGGTAGAACATTGAAGTCGCCGCATATTATGACACTATTACGACTTTTCTGAGAAGTAAAATCTGACTGTCTAACATTAGCACTGAATTTAGGCTTGAATCTGGTGGTCTATAAAATGCGCATATACAGAAGCTCTTAGCTAAGCACTTGATTGAGCACCAAGCATTTTTAGAGACGGCATTAAAATGTTTTGCTCAAGAATCCTCGAAAGCTTATGACGGCATGGCGGGGAGGGGAAGATGTGTCTTCCTCCGAAGCTGGGATTATGTATTTTTACAGAACGAAGGCCAGTCAAGGCTACGAGGAAAGGCTCTAATCTAGCGCTGTCTCCCCCATTTCCTTGTTTGGAGCATGGCTGGACCACAATTAGAAATTTGTCTCGCGAGGGACGAGAGAAACCCTCTGGGCGTCCTTGAATAACTCAACACCTCAGCAAAATTCATCATCAATCCCTCAAGTCAGAATGGAGCCTGACAGTAAACCCAAAATCGCAATTCATGAAAATAATTCGGTGTGCGGAAGAAAAATATAAGTCGCAACTTAAAAAGGAATCTTTCTTATAGAGCACTACGTATAATTTAACTAGCTTTCTTGTTTGTTTACGTGCTGGTACTTCCGGGAAAAATTTTGCCACTCAATTTCCGGTCACTTCATGTTTATCTGGATCGCTGAAATGTTCAGGATTGCTAAGAACAGGATGAAAATACAATGCTCTTACACTTTTACCATGATTGGAATAGTATCTCGAATAATATTCAAAAATAAAAATTAAGTATGGAGATTAGTTCCCAAATGGCCACCAATATCCGATGGCGACGCTGCAATCATTACAGGTGCAATGAAGTCCCTTCAGAAAGTTACAATAAGTTTTAGTAAGCGTTGCGTATGCAAGATTTTATTCACTTTCGATAAGAGATAAGGATGACGCTACTTCACTACATAATTCACATCCAGTGTGCCGCTAAGTCATTGAGACTTATTTGCACTATTTGCCTGATGATTTCCTGTTTCCAATGTTTTTCCCTCATGTTGGATGAGCTGTTCTTATACTTAAACACGCATTGTAATAAGCGATACATTATTTTGTTGGTTTTTCGAAGGTCCAAAAAGAAAACTCCCTCTGATCGCAAAGCATCAAACTAAAAAAAAAAACATTGAAAAATCGGATGAAATATCAAACCAAAACCTGGAACGCATTGTTTTACCCTTTCGGTCCCTTAAATTTATTTTCAATACGCACTGGGGAAAAATTGAGAAAATGATTTCAGAATAGTAACAACCCTGAAATAGCATTGAAATTTCTCTATTTCCGCCAGATTTACAGAGCACCTTCAAGTCACTCTTCTGCACCGATTCTCTTGCGAGAACAATCTGAAATGCTTTTGTCATGTGTGCATGAACGTTACGTTACTTAAAATTTCGTTTAATATGCTTTCATTCTAAGTCATTAAAAAGAACTCATTGAAGCAACCAGCGATATCCTTCGTAACAATATTTATTCGCACACTCTCACTCCTTCATGTGGGATTAGGTATTGAGGGAAAATATAAACAAAATAAAATCTAGGATATATCATGGGGTAAAAAAAAGAAAATTCTTGGAGTCTACTATGACAATTTAAGGTAAAAATGAGTAATGATTCATTCATACATATCTTCACCAGTTTTGAAGTCCTATTGGAGAACACGAAAATGTTCTTTGCAGCAATGTATCTACACACTTTTCGTCCGCTTCTTCCAGGGCGTGTATAACCTAGGATTAACAAAAGAAAGATATTCGTAAGATACAGCTTCTTTGTAAATCGTGGGAAACATGAAGAAAATCATATATGGAAAAAAGGAAGAAATGCGGTCCAAATACCTGATGTGATTCTCCATGGTTGACTTAACCACGAACGTTTGGGTTAAAGTTGTACTAGTTGACGGGTCTCAATCTTTTCCTTTCGTCCAATCTCGTCGATTCCTCTTGACGACCTATGGTGATTGCTGCACCGGCACCCGCGCTGAAAGCGGTCATGTCGATTCCCCCGTTCATCAGATCCGCCAACGGAATCGCCGAGTCTACCTGTCGCTTCATCCTCAGCAAACCCTCTCCGTTCTCCTCCCCAGGGACCACGTCGTCGCAAGCCACCTAAAAGGCAATTTGGTGATATTTGGCACCTTTTTCTTTTTTGTGCCGTGGAGATATGGCTGTTGGATTTGGAGACGTGTAAGTATATTGTTACACGCTATTCATCATATCTACTCCCACTTTGTTTTTATTGCGAAATAGGATGGTTCTGTTATTTTTTATTCGTTTCGGAAATAGTGTCATCTGAGATCATGTTGCTGAGTAAAAGTACATTATTGTTCTAGTTTGCCCAATTCTACGTATGAGGATGGCCTAAGGTATTTTTGAACACTCTCATAGAATGAATTACATGGATATTTTAGTGGTCATGGATATTCGTGCGTCACGCCTGTTTTTTCAGATCGTCCCTGCAAGAGAAGTTCTCCATTTTTTTATAATTTTCCGCTAGCTTGATGGATGGAAAATAATTGTTACAAGATACATTTATTCCTGAATTCTTGTATATTACGGTCACTTTAGGAACTATTTATAACCTCAACGCCAGATTTCGTACCCAATCTTCATCTTTGACACAATATGCAAACTCATTTAGGTTGTATTTTCATTACACAACTGTCGAAATCCAGCACTCGATTCCAAATTTGTCAAGTTCATTCCGAATATATCTCATAAAAGGGCAGCTGCATTTCATCGGGTAGAGCTGTGCATTTGCTGTTACGCCGAAGTCGACATCGGATTCACTATCTTGGACTTCGTCGCTTCCATCACATGCAGATGACGATGGGTTGGTCAGAATGTCCTTGAACTGATGTTTCCGATTCACTTCCAGACTGATCTTCTATATTCCCTACAGCTATTTGAATGTCCATGGTTCTCTTATCTTGATCAATTTCTAGACTTTCTTCCTTAACTCGCTACTGATATGCATGTGAAAAAAAGACAAACGAAAGCGCAATATGGTAGAATCTTCTCCAGTAGCATATAAGGTATAAAGAGCTGGAGAGAATTAGAAATTCATACAAAAGGACAAAAATTGCAGATGTAACGCAGACGTAACGCCGTGGCGCGCAGTTTGAAAGGCAGGGGGTCAACCGCCAACCGTATCATGATTCGTATCTTCAAAGAACTTGCAGTAATGCTTCTTCTCTATCCTACGTGCGGATTCCAAGGGTAGAAAAAACAGAAGAATTTTACAGTCCACCCAATTCCTCCGCTCTTTCAAATGAGACAGGATTTTTCCGCAGGGCGTAGCGTGCAGTCCACCCGCCCCAAACCCTGACGGGGTCAGGCGGCACTAAGGCTGGACACACGGCAAAGGGGCAAGGCTAAGTGACAGTGCCATCAGGCCAGAAAAATGAAACAGTTATTCGTAAACCTGATGAGGCGATGATGAAAAATAATGTATCTAAGAGCTCTGAATCTCGGCCGACGGAAAACAGTCATGGGATACGTCATGATTTTCCGATGTGGATATTTCAATAACCATTGAACAATAAAAGAAATACTAAATTAAATATCATAATTGAATGAATTTTACGCAAATCAAAGATTGAGAACCTTTTATTTCCCTATGCTGCCCGTAAAATATCGAAAGATTGAGCACAGCAAGTCACTATGCCTAGTGTTAGAACGTAGGTTTCCGCGGCGATGGTTTGATCTCTGCATTTCTTCAGGGTTTCCTTCCGCGTCAGCTTGTTTGCAAGCTAACGCGGAAGAAAACCCTGGAGAAATGCAAAGATCACTATGTCTAGGTTTTGGAATACAGGTAACAGCCTTTGAGACGAAACTGGCATTGAACCGGGTACTTGCTGGTTCAAAATGAAGCAAATCATCTACCAAACTATCTTCTTGCAGATTATATTCTATACATAGCACAAAAGAGCCAACGGGTAAAAAAAAGTAGAAAATAGCACGAAAACAAGTTGTGGGTCAAATGACCCCCAGCCGTGCTTCTAGGTATAACATGTCTTAAAATTTTAAAACAAAACATTATAGTTGAATTTTCGCTTATTTATCAAAATATAGACTAAAATGAATAAAGTGAAAAGGTTTCAAAATTGAAAATAATATTTTAATACGAGAAAAATAAATTTCAATTCTGAAAATGGGTCAAATGACTCCTGCCGTCCTTCTAGTGTCAATTTTCAATGCGCACTGGGCCAAAAGTGAGAGCATGATATCAGAATAGAAATTTCAGAAACTGAAAAAACACTGGAATTATTCGTAATACAACGGTTCGGTTTTACAACGCACCTTTCCATCACTCTTCTGCACTGATATTCTTGTGAGAACAATCTCGAATGCTTTTGTCATGTGTGCATCGACGTAGCGTTGATTAAAACTTTGTTTTATATTTTTCATCAGAGGTCGTTGAAAAGAACTCATTGAAGCAACCAACGATATCTTTCGTTACAATATTTATTCATACATTCTGACAGCCTCATATCGGATAATGCAATGAGGGAAAATATAAACAAAATATGACTTGAGATTTACCGTGGGGTGAAAAAAAAACAAGTCTTGGGCTCTATTACAAGAATATTAGGTAAAAATGAGTTATGATTCATTCATACCAATCCTCGCCAGTTTTTAAAATCTCATTGAAGAACACAAAAAGGCTCTTTGTAGAAATGTAACTTCACAAATGTCGACCGCTTCTTCTGGGACGAGTATGGCCTAGGGAGAAGAAAATGAAGATATCCGTGAGATAAAACTTCGTTGTAAATCGTGGATAACATGAAGAAAATTATGTATATATATTTATATGAAAAAAGAGGTATAAATGCGGTCCAAATACCTGATATGATTCTCCACGATTGATTTAACCACGAAAGTTTGTGTTGTAGCAGTACTAGTTGACGGGTCTCCATCTTTCCCTCTCGTCCAATCTCCGCGGTTGTACTCGTCGACCTATGATTGCTTCGAACCCGCCGTTTCCCCCGTTGATCTGATCCAACGTGATCGCCGGGTTCCCCTGTCGCTTCATCCTCAGCATCGCACTTTCTCCGTTCTCCTCCGCAGGGACCACATCGATTCCCCTGTGGAACAGAGCCACATCAGTCGCCCACAGGTTCCGTCCCTCCTCCGTCGAGGCTCCGGCTAAAGCCACCGATAGAAGCAAGGCTCCGACGAAACACAGGATAAACAGCGACCTCATCCTTACTCTTTTGGATCAGTCTTCTGAAATGATCGGAGTGGTTGTCCCCAATAGCTGGCAATTCTTCCTGAAATAGTTTTTATACCCCTTGGGACGGGGTTGCAGGTCTGAGGTCACTCAATTATGATCAGACTATTCGCGGAAAAGAATGAAGGCGGACAGGAGCGATAAGCGGGAGAAGGAAGCTTGTAATACCCCGAACTTCTTGACACAGCGCCCAATATCTCCCCCCAGTTCTTCTCGAGAGCCTGTTTCACATCCCAGCCCCACCATAATCCTATAATTTGTACACGTGGGGTCCTAATTCCCACACATTAGGGGCTACATCACCCTTTTAACAACTTTCAATTTCGATTTAGTTTTAATTCACTTCTAGACCACCGGCAGCATTTGATTAAATTAAATATCGGCCAAAAGAAGTTTCTTTGGATGTCCAATGAATAATTTCAAATCGTCCTCTTATACAATTTAGATAATTAAAATAATAATAAGTAATTCCTTGACTAGCTATGCCAACTCCGGCAGCCTCAAGTGCCCTAGTATGTAGGTCCATTGCGACGCCAAAAAGAAAGCCACACTCAGGGTGCGTGTTCTGGGCGTGGGAGGGGGAGAGAAGTGCGGGGAGGGGTCGGGAGCAGCATGCCGCTCCTCTATCCGCGACGCTGCGTGGGTGTTGGGATATTTTCTTCGCGGACGCGAACTCAAATTTGGCATTTTGCGGCTTAATAATGGCAGATATGTCAAAATTCGCGAAATGTTTTAATCTATAGGATAGTGCCTGGGCAAAATCTATAGGGAATTACCATAAAATATTAAATTTTTCGATTTTTGACACTCCCCCCACTAAATGGCGTTTGAGCGAGGGTCTGGGGTTCACCTAGAGGTCTCAAATTTTTTCAAGCCTTATTTTTGATCATTCAAACAACTTTATTTCATTGGGCCAGATGGACTTGAAAATAATCGATTTTTCCGCCCTAATGCCCAAGGGAAGGCGGGGACCGGGCCCGGCAAGCCCAAGCTGGGATGAAAGAGAAAACTGTATTCATTGTCGTTTTTCTGCGTGCAATAAAGGCGTTTTACACGGTGTACGTACTATCAAAATCTGACGTGTGCACGAAGGCGTAGTCATAATTGCGTCGTGTAAAGAGGTGAATTTCTACAGCTCATGCGAGAATGCGTGGACGTGAGATGGCAAAATAGCCCCTGTTCTAATTTCTTTCATGCATTCGTCCAATTCCACGCCATTTTAGAAATTAATGTAATTCTAACTTGCTCAATTCCGTGTCCCGTGTAAAACGGCCTTAAGGGATCATTGTATAAGCGATAGCTCTAGGATTGCTGAACTGGGACTAAGTAAAATTGGATCTTCCTACACGGTTAATAACTTATTTATAAATACTAGCTGTCTGCATGAATTTTTGGCATGCTATAGCTCGTGCATGAATCACTTTATAAGCTAAATTTTTTTTTGTCTTTTACCAATTAGTAGTTTTATTTTCAATTGCGTAAGCTTCAAGAAAGAAATTCCAAACCCACTTACTTGTATACTTTGAAAATATAATTCATGCATCAATATTCGCATTATTATATTTCAAATTCTCATGCTAAAAACTGATTACAATTTACTCCGATTTAAACACTATATTCCTCACTTTCTTCTCTGAGAGAGAAATGATGCAAGTTATGTCTTATTTTCCATTAAATATTATAATAGGTGAAATATTATGAATAATTATTTAATGATCTAATCCAAATGCGAGGTGTATCAAAAGATAAATTATGGATTTCTGAAGGGTTTTTCTGAATTTAGGATTCCCAAAAAAAATACCAGAGATGTCTAACTGGAAGCGAAATATAATGAGAAAAAATATGCAACGTTGAAAAAATGGAAAGATAATGTGAAGGTTAAGATGGTTAATGAATTTTTCAAATCTAGTACGGCATGCAAACACATTAAATGATTTTAAACAGTTAATATCGTAGAAAATAAGGATTTTCTGTATCGAATAACTATATTTTCACCCTATATCTCAATTTTTGTTCGTGGTTTTCGACATTTGGCGTATCGTAACTCACTCAGCAGAATATTTTCAGTAATTTTTAAACATGGAGATGACGAAGGGGAAGTTACTGTAAATCGACAAATATGGGTACGGAAAACTCATTATGACATTTACTGGCAATAGGTTTCAATGTTACTTTTTTGGAGAATAAATAGGTTTGCCTCGTATTCTTAATAATAATTTTTATAAATAATGTATCCTTTGAAAATTTCATCGGAGAGCTTATTTTTGTTATTGAATTGTATTTTATACAAAATATAAGGGGAGATAAGGAGGTTTAAATAGGAGAGAATTTATCAAATATTTTTCCCTCCTAATCCCTGAACAAACTCTGTAAATTCATTGATATAAAATTCTCACGTCCATCATTCCCCGTTTTATCAACTAATTATTTCAATGGCCAAACTTTGACTCAACCTTGTATGCACATTGCACAGTGTCTTTACTGAAGATCAAGTGAGAGTGTTGATTCAAAACTATCACTTATCTTGTGGTTTAAAGTGCAAAGATTGGTTTAATCTGTTGATACGGTAGTCGGACAAGTGTTTTCGATCGGCGTTATGCATATTATTTCCCATTCTTTGGGTCAAAAGGCGATAACCTTGTCATCTGGGTAAACTGTGATAGAAAATAATAAGGAAATCCCCTTATGTCCCATTCTCTTACATAAATCAAGATGGAAGGGCTCCAAGTTTTGAAACCCAGATGCTTGTGAACAGGATTATTTTAATGTAAAAAGATGCTAAATTCGTTAATAATTATAGTAGCAAAGACTTTTTATAATTTCCCAAATTTTTACCCAGTAGTCTGGATAGTACAAAAAGATTATTATCAACAGTATTGGAGACAGCTCTCGCACAACTGAAAACGTCTAATGTGAAATTGTGCATTTGTTTACGAGGATCTCTAAGCAGAAAGACGATACGGTTGTCGTGTGTCTCCAGTGGCACTGGACGGCAGTAATGCGGCTAAAAATCATGCCTGTTGTTTTAACCGTACAATGTGAAAGGTCTCGTAAACTTCTTCACTGTACTAATAGAAAAAGGTCCGTGCGGTTTTTTTCTCGCACGAGCGAAAACGTGTAATGTGCAAAGAGCGAATTGTGCAAGGAGACTGAATGAGGCTCCTTGCACAATACTTTGAAGAATTAATTACAATTTATTGAAGAAGAAGAAGAAGAAGACAAACTACTACAATACTAAAGAGCGTTCTACATTTAGTTGACAGTACGGGCCTTACGGAGAAGAGTGTTGCCATGCTTCCGCTCCGCCGGCAGGCATCCTAACAGCGTATGCAACCACACATAATATGGCGCCAAAATGGTTCAGTTCAAAAAGGAGTTAGGGATCGCACAAAAGACGGCGTAAATTAAGAATTTTTAGCGTAAATTACAATACCTTTGCTGCAATATAAAAGGAAAAGTATTTTGTTATTTTATATATGTACTTATTCAACGCACAAGCTGAATAATGAATAATCTGTAATGTAAAAAATAACAATAGAATGAAGGATAATAGAATTTATCGCCACTCCTGAATGAGACAAAATTTCTATTCCTTCTATATTGTGCAAAATTTTTTGGCTCTCGCTAGTATTACGTGAAAGGCGACGTTGTATAAGATAACGATGGTTATATCAGACGGATAATTTGGTTTTTAATGTTATCATGAAAATTTACTGTAAGGGAAACGTCTACTTCCACTGATGTAAGCTGTAAGACGTTTGCCGTAAGAAAGATGACCTTATTGATACCTTGCTTCTAAGCATTCATACGTGCCTTAATTTTGCAATATTCTCTTTCTTGGTTTCTGCGGTGGGACCGAAACACCCAAGGCGAAAGCGTCTTATTTCCAAGCCGTTAAAATTTGCTTAATTTCGTGTTTCAATGTATTGAAATAAAAACACTGTTCTTACGACGCATGGGTATTCTCTGTTTAGGATATCAAACGAATAGATATATATATTTCATAGTATGCATTGACAAAAAACTCCGCCCGAGAAGTTTCGCGCAAGAAAAAGCAAGAAGCCCGGCCCAGCGGCGCCGTAATATTTTTTCTTAAGATCAAAACCTTGTAACTCCCTTCAGAAGTGATGTAAGTTAATGATTTTTTCACCAAACATAACTTTGTAGTTTTCTTCCCATTTGATACGCAGCATATTACCTGCGACGTAAGAAACGTAAATTATCAAGCGACTACTTTTTACCTAGCAAAAATCAAATTTTCTTGTCCTAAAGAGTGTCACGTCGGCATAACAACATTTTAATACAATCATTGAATAATTGGTGAAGACCTTCAAAGATAAAATAGTTTAAAGAATTTTGTGCAGAAGATTCAATTCAGTACAGACAACGGTCAGGCAACAACTGCGAGAAGAAGATAAAGTAAAAAAATACACGTTTCTAACGGAAATTTAAGGAAATGTTTTTTATAGCTTTCGTTATAATTTTTATCGGAAACCTATTGGCACCAATGAATGCAACATCTCTTTCTACATAAGAATGCAATTTTTATTCAGTGTATAGCGCAACATTAATTTTCGTGCTGTTATTGACAACACCGCGCTCCCGACCTTATGGAGATTAACATGGGAAACGATTCTCCATAAAAGCTCATACTCTCAACTAAATGTGGAACGCTCTATACAATTAGTACAATATATTGATGAAGAGGACCAACCGTTGAATTGGTCGTCAAGGAGCTAGCGACAAAGCATGTCTCAGGTGGGTTCCACGGTCTCTGGATTTGACACCCTGTGACTCCTTCTTGCGGGGTTTCGTTAAAGATAACGCTTCTGTACCACCACTGTTATAGAACCTGGAAAAAGATGAATATCCGAATCCGTATTGATATAAAATGAGAGAGGAAGGACATGCTTACCCGAGTATGGGAGGAATTTTAATATCGATGTGATATAGTTCGTGTCGCTGATGAAGGACATATTGAACATCTATAATGTAAACTTGAGAAGTTCGTAAATATATGTGTTCGTACGTCTTGAAGTTTAATAGATTTATGCATTCGAAATACGCACGTTCTTTTTAAGACACCCTGCATATTCAATTAAGCTCATCGAATTTACATCACGCTTTACTTAATAACCAACAGTTTAAAAATAAAACGTATTTAAACATTTATAAGTGTAATATATTCCCTTCAGAAGGACATATCACCATGTGATAAAGTTGACTAGTAGTTACGGTGCTAGATTTCCATGCCAGTTTTTCGTCCAAGATTCCTTTTTTTCTTAAATTACTTCTAGCTTTTTTTCCTTTTACGGAAGCCTGTAATTCACAATTATTTTTATTATTGTCACTGAAAAATTCATCTCCGTGAGAGGAAATATTTTTTGTGCATGAGGCGTCTAATTTTTTCCCATTTTTCCACACAGATGCTTCCTTTAAATTATTTTATTTCCGTACCCAGGGCTGGGCATTATTACAAGTACAAGTATTTTAAAATACCTATTTGAAAAATATATTTGTGATTTGTATTTGGTATTCCAAATACAAATCTGAATGTATTTCGTATTTCTAATACCGATTTTTTGTATTTTCTCGTTCTAAAATAAAAAATACACTAGTAAAATACTTTTGAAGTAGCTCTGATAACACTTCTATAACATTATGCTTCAGAGATTACTTTGTTTACGTTATAATCGATTTCTTCTTATTTGCTACTATCCATGACGTGCCAATGTAGGTTATATTTTTTTTAAGATCTTTTAGTTTCCATACATGGAATTTTATATTTTGAAAAGTATTTAAAATACTATTTTGTAGTTTGATTTTCACATACCCAAGTCAAACGCATTTTGTATTTCGAATTTAAAATACTCTTCGGCCTGTATTTTTCCCATCCCTGTTCGTAGGAAATTTTAAATGGCGGTTTCTTCCTTTCTTCTTATTGATATCTTACTATATTTAAGAAGTCATTCTCTTCTCGTACGATTAGATATAGCAATTCTTCTACCCGACAGATTGACCCTGCAAAGTGCCTGTCAATTGGTAGTACACATAACTAGTATCACCTCATCATTACGATACCTTTTTGGTGGTTCCCTTTTTTGCATGATTTCCATTGCTATATACTGCTTTATTCTAATTTGTTGTGGGAATATTTTGATTTATAAATGCATAGTGAGATCATATAAAGTACGTTTTCCATGGAAAAATATTAAATAGTTTCTTTAATTCGCAATTAATAATTAATTCGCAAATGGATCTTGGCCTTGTAAAAACTGGTTTTAATAAACCTTCTGAAAGAATATATACGTCTCAATTTTGTATTTTAAAAGGTGTTTCCAAAACTATTTTTGTATAATAAGTTGTTTCAGGCGTAACTTTATGAAATGTACTTAACATAATGAAAAGTGAAGAAAACATTGTAATTCCATAAAAACATTTAATTTACTCCCTAGGTTTCGACGTGGAACGTCATCGTCCATGGCATAACTAAGTTTTATTTACTTTTTTACGCTAAATAGATTCCATAAAATCACGCATGGAACAACTAATTTGAGAGAGATGTCACCTTAACAATACTGACGATAGGTCGTCAAGGGGATATTGAGCCGAAAGCGCTCAATTGTCAGCATTTTTATGAATTTTTTTTTTCAAAATTTACAGTCGATCACGTGGAAAACGAAAATTGGTCGCTAAAATTAAAACGTGTATTTAATTTTCTTTCTAATGGTATATGTTCTAACTATGTGTGACCAATATACAATATATATACAATAAAATATATAAAATAAAATAGGTCTGCAGGTATTAACAACGGACTTTACGTGTATTTCTTATGGAAATGGGCTTTATGGACCCTGCGGAATAATATTCTCTCCGTTAAACCTTCTCTGGACTTGTATGAACATTACAAAACCAAAATTAGCCAAATCGTTCCAGCCATTCTCTAGTTTTAGCAAGACTAAAGCAGAGCAATTAATTTTTATTATTTATCATTTACAGATTTGGATTTTGTACGTAGTTTGATTTCCAAATACCCAAGTCAAAGGTATTTTGTATCACAAATGCATTTGGAGCGCTATTTTATGTTTCAAATGCATTTAACACAAAATACATAACCATTTCTCAGCCCTGCCCGTATCTACACACGACGCATTTCTTAAAATAGGACGCTCACGAAGGGTGACAAGATTTTGATTGTGTAATAGATGCGGTATGGACGGAGGTCATGTGGAATGTGTCGACTGCCCTCGCGAGTTGGGTGAACGGACAGCGGAATGGGAGAGACTAAGAAGGCGTACACTCGTAAATTCCGACCGTATTGAGATACTGGAGGGGGGGAGTTGAGGGGAGAGCGACCCTCGCCTTGCACTTTGGCAGTAGGGTCCGCTGGTTTGAAAGCTAAGCATCGAGAGTACAATCTCGACAAACGAGTCCAAAAGTTTCTTCGTTTTCCATCCCGAAAATTTGTTCCTCTCCCGTCATCGACTCAATCCTTATAATCTTCGGTTAAAGCTTCCGCACATCACCCAGGAACACTCTTGACCCATGCTACGGAAAAATTTTCACGTAGAACCGTACCTTGAGGACCGTTATTAAAGGAGTTTCGGAGATAGCGCACCGAAATATTTCACTTCCAGCCATGGGTTCGACGAATTTGGCATTCGTCCTATTCCTCATCGCGACGCTCGCATGTGTGAGCGAGGAATCCGTCTTCAGTATGAGAAACAAAAGGAGCTCGTCCCTGTCCGACAGACTTATCATGTCGGGCAATGACGACTCAGGCTCTTCGGACAACGCCATATACGGCACCCGGGGAAGGTCAGAGCAGCGAGGGAGAACTCAGGGCAGCACAACAACGACGGGCCCGCCGATGATCTTCCGCGGAAGAGCACCGCCGACCCCAGCCACGACAGTGACGACCGCGGAAGGGACGACGACGCGGCCCAGGTGGTACAGGAGGCTTGAGACGTCCCTGTCGAACGTGGGAGACCGCGTCGCACAGCTATTCGGGAAGACCAGGGCGACGACTGCAGCTCCAGCCACTACCCAGTCGATGGATTTTTACGACAGCGATGAAGAAACTGTTAGAAGCAACGGCAACCTCACGATCGACGATTTCGATACTCGTGTGATTATCGATGCTCCTAGCTTCAATGCGGCCCAGTGTCCAAGTGGGCAGAGGAGGTCTCGAAGTGGCCGCTGTCGACCGGTGCTTAGGTAGTGTGGTGTGGTTCCCCAACGCTCGGTGAGCGATGTGTCAACGATGCGAGTGATTTGATGAGCCGCTTAACATCGAGTGCTACCCCAAAAATTCCCTTACTGATAGTGCGGTATACGAATATAGACCCTGGATTTTCGACCCCATTTCCATAGGTAATCACAAAGCCTCTGCATATACTGACACGTTGCCATGACAAAGTCGCACCAACGCCCACAATGTGGTACTAAAGTGTACGTCGTTGGTATTTAAGCAACTTTATAAAACGATAGTAAACGTTAGGGCCGTCTAAGTTATTTATTCTTCTCTATTCTAATGGGTTCTTCTTACATTTCTACCGAATATAAGAAGCTCGTTTTGGCAAATGGCGTACAAGGGCGTGAAGGTAAGAGAATGGAGACGCTTAAAAGAGGTGAAAGCTTGGATAGAGATCAGATACTCACATGCAGCTGCCTCTCCCGACGATGATCCAGCATATATATTCGTGATGCAGTGATTAGCTTATGTTGAAGTCGTGGAGCATGCTGATTATAAGGGTTTTTCCCCGTAGCAGCCATTGTGCTATTCAAATAAATTCAACGAAACTCTTTCATTCACGATCGAATTCAGTGTCGTAGCCAGGGGAGAGAACCCGGGGGGTCCGGACCCCCATCCCCCGAAATATAAAAACACAATTATTTTCCTTCATAATAGAAAACAAAATATTGAAAAATCATAAAATTTACAAAATATCTTTTTAAACAAATTTTTTCGTTTTTTCGATTATGAAAATTTTTAAAATTAGTTTAAAACCCCTTACTTAGTACCCTGTTTTTCAAAAATTTTCCCCTCTGCTTTTGGACCCCTACCCCCGAACGAAATTCCTGGCTACGTCACTGATCGAATTGCTGCATTGCTCCCAAGTTAGGGCTAGATTATCTAATTATGTTTGTAATACTCAATATAAACAAGAAGAACTTGATTCTACCATTAACCTAATCCTGTAGGTACAACACTGCTCAGTTCCCATTTATTTGTATGGATGAATTAATTTGCATAGATAGATACTCTGATGATCTTACTTGCTTGAACTTGCTTATTAGATTTAAGGCTGAAAATGTGGCATTTTGAGAAATATTAGGGCATTAATCTATTGAATCGAGCCCTATAGAAGTTCATTAAAGCTTGAACAAATCGTCTTCATCTCAGTTTTTATCTTACTCCAACAAAATTTTGCATATGAATTTCATTTTGAAGTAAATTACATTTGTTTCAACCTGCTATGGTTATAATTTTCCCGGGAGTTATTGTTTCCATAAATATCCAATGTATATATTTGATTAAGTAAATATTAATTTCCTTGGAAGCCTGGAAATAAAATGTTGACGCCGGTTAGCTCTTCAAAATTTGGGCACAATTTTTTGAATGAATTGTTATGAATATCACTGTATTCATTACGAATCTAAAATACTGATAATATTAGTCATTATTTTGTTTCATTCTCTCTGAGGTAAAATTTTTCTATGTAAACGAAACTAAAAGACCTTTAAATGACTTAAATAGTTAAAATAAGAATCAATTATGAATCTTAAGGCACTGGTTTTAACATTTTAGCCATTGGTACATTTTATTATTTCTAGGTAAAAATTTTGTAGATTTTTTGTAGATTGATACTCAAAACGTGCATTCATTATATGTGGAATTTTTCCATCGTGCGGACCATGCGCGTATGATTAGCGAGTTGAGATAATGATTTGAGCGTAGGCTACGACGTGATTATCGGAAGAAAAGGTCGACGGTTACCAAGGGTGCATCTATAATTATTTTCTGGGGGGCACAAGGGTGTGACAGACAAACGGTCTTCTCACATTTGGGATTAAAAACAATATGCAAAAATTACGGTACGCAATATACTTTTCATTTTAATATAAAAATAATTAGAATTAATATATTAATATGTTACATATATCATAACGAAAGTTACCTTTTATGTTTTCCTTAGACAGCATATATTTTTTAAGCGCTTTATTATACTCGCTTTCTTTTTTTGTCCTTCCGGGAAAAACCTTGCAACTCAAATTCCGACTCCTTCCTCGTTAACTAGCTGAAAATTTTTAGGATAGCTCATAACTGGTTGATGATGCAATGTTCTTACACTTTTACCATTATTGGAATAGCACTTCGAGAAATATTCAGAAGTAAAAATTATGCATGGATGCCTAAAAATGGCCACTATAACCCAATGGAGGCGCTTCAATCACAGTAGGTGCGACAAAGTATCTGTTTGTAAAGAGTAAAGTACCTGTTCATTTATCTTTAACGCGCGATGAATAACGAATAAAATTAGTATGGATCATTTTCATCCTCTCATGGCATGATCCATTTCGCTTTTATGACTTTCTGACTTTCGCATTATACCATCTAGGTTCACCACCTTCTTTTCATATTTCACTAGGGGCATAGCTTTTGATACCGGAATTAACGTGCGAAAGAAAAGCTTTTCAAGTTCCCTAAACATTTAACTCTATTACTGATCACGCAAACCTAAACGGACTTAATGATAACGGGACCGTATTAAAAATCCTATGCATTTTTTAAGCGTCTGAGGGGAGGGGGGTGGTACATGGCCCCGCCTAATTCCGCCAATCGCGGTTACCATCCTTATGTGCGCACAAACACAATCTGTATGTACTGAGTGGGGAGGCAGTGCAGATAAGGAGGGGAGCGCCTGTTTTCTGACGCAACACGTGAGGCCGTTATGGGTGATCGAAAAGTCAACCTCGAGCGATAGCGGATTCTAAACAGCGAAGTAAACAGTTGCCAAGCCGTTTCTGCGCATCGGCCAGAATCCACGTCCCGCTGTATCCGTTTGATTCAGTTCTCAGGCAACATTCACGTTCGCATCTTTGCCTGCCCATTTTTTTTATCCAAACTAAAAGCAGCATCATGAATCTGAGGCCACCACTTTCGATTTCATTATTGGCGGTTCTATCTCACCTCCTGACCCTCATAGTGACGTCATTGGGTGCGCCGGTCATCCGCGAGTTATCTTCTTCGGTTGTGTCGAGCGAGGTATCGAACGGCATAAGATTCTCCCCTGGCACAAGGAACGAGAGGAACAGGAATCAGGACATCATATGCTCAATCAGGGTCCCGCGCAAAGATAATGTCCCGCAAAAGGGTTTTTCTAGTAAGGCGCGACGCCAAGAAGGTCCCAGCGACCCAGTTTCGTCTTCGGAGAATAGATATTCTGTTATCGGGTCGGAAGAAGACATCGTTGGTATTGAGGGGTCCAGGGTGAAGCGTTACGCAAGGCGGCTCCCCACCACAGAGCCATACCCCCAGCTTGAAACACCAAAGCTGGATTCGAGCATTATCAACGCGCCCATCAGGACTACCTCTGCACCAGGTCGGAAGAGATGTCCGCCCGGGACACAGCTAAGTCACAGCGGAAGGTGCAGGCGGATCTATGGGTGACGTGTACTGTGGATCTCCATGCTCATTTTATTTCCGCCCTTAGTGCGACCGTTTTGCAGTTTGCTGAGTGAAAATTGAAAATTCAGTCGCGTCTGGGAGTTACGAAAACAAAGTGGCTTGTGATTTATTCACTCGAGTTGTTGATTTTAGTTGCTCAGTGTGATCCAGATTCTTTTACGTTAAGAAAAAAGTATGGATTAAAAAATCTTTAAAATCATTTCCGTGAATTCAAAGATTGGTAATTAGAAAAAGAAAAGTTGCATCCTCAACTTATTAATGCTGTTATCAGCTCATCTAACGAAACATATTAACTAGTGCTTTTGTGTCTTTTCTTCCTTCATATGTACATGGAACTCCTGTGATGTATTTTAATGCATTCATCTATGAATTCAGTGGATTGATCAGATGTGAATAACTTGGATAAATTGAATTAATTTAAAACATAGCTGTTTTATATTAAAAGCTGCTAACGGTTGCCAGTGTTTTTGCTACGTCTAAAGAAATTTAAAATTAAACTGAAAAGCAAATTATGTAAAAAAAAAGTATTTATTGTGTAATTTCATGGTTTTTATGCTTGAATTAATCATGGTGAAAGTAAGTAATACGTATTTATTTTATCTTTTGTGCTCTTAAAAAATCAATTAATCTTAAAAAAACAATCCGAATGTTATCTAATATTCTAGTGTAATATAAGATGAAGTTGCTATAAGCATTTAAGACACGAAGAATGGATTTACATCATATAAAATATGCAAATTGTGATTGTAAATAAGCTTTAATAATAAAATTCTGCTATTTTTTATTCAACTTGGAATTTTTCCGTACAAATGAATTCTTTATGATTTCATTCGAATACCTGGTCCCTTTCAGGGATAGAAAATTGGCATTTTTAGATTTTTTGTTGCTCTATAATTAGTGTTCAATGTTGTAACGAACCACATAAGACCGTGAAGAAAGGTTTAGAAATCTATCAAAAAAATGGATTCTTGTAATTTGAATGGCCACCCGTTTGAATCCTTTGAACCCCCAGAATTTTACTGTCTCATCCAGCGAAATCTAATGAATGTTTTGCTGTCTTATCTATTTAATTTGATATTTATAAGCTTTAGATTTTCTTAGATATTATGATTCACTGCCTTGGAAATGGATTTCTCATGGTAAAATTATTTTGATGCTATGAAATATTCGACAATTTTTCCTTTACGCGTGAAATATTGAAAATTTTATTTTTATTATTGCTGTTGTCAAATTGTTTTCGTGTTTTCAAATCCTTTGTGAATGCCGCCTACCATCATGATATCTTATTATTCATTTTACTTCATCATTATCTTTTTGATTCAGGAGCATTGGAATTTAGATTACTTTTACTCTACCCCTAGAGTTTATTTAGTTCCCGTGAGATACCCGGGATTCTTGTGCAACGGAGATGAAAATTGAAATTCAGAGAGAGTTATGATTATGTAGTTTCTAGTCTTTCGAGTATGTACCAAACCAATTATAAAATTTTTATCTAAAAAATGAAATTTTTATCACCACATTTATCTTCTATGATCATGATAGACCTTGAAACCTCTCATTCTCTGGATTCACTACCAGGTTAAGTCACGGCTTTTTCTCAGTATCCCAAAGTGAACAAATATTTCTGATTTTATCTTTTCCATCATTTGTAACAGCAACACAGTTCAGTCATAGAAAATGTGTCATAAGCGCCTTTTGGGAGAATTTATATTAATAACTATATATTAATATGGATAAGTATGATTAATAACATTCAACGTTTTAAAATTTTAATACTAAATGAATTTCAATTGGCCAGCGAAATTTCTGTTTTTTATACTTCACGAAAGTGTACCAAAAACATTTGCAGAAATGGATATAATTATTTGATTTTGGTCCTGGGAAGGCTATAACTTTGGAAATCTTTTTCAAAAAGATTATTTGTTCCATTAATATGAAGCAGAGTCCTCGGCCTGCGATACATATTATTAGTCGGTACAATTATTGAAAAGAGGTGTTATTGCGTCCAGTAGTTTTTTTTGTAATGTCTAAACCTCAGTTCCTTTAAAGTTCAAATACTGAACGTAAATGAATTAATGCGACGAACATAAATTTTAATGCATCTTAGTGACCGAAACCATTGTAAATAAATTTCTTATTCCGGACATGATGTTGTTTTGAAACACACTGTTTTGAGTTCATTCAGATAGACTTGTGCGTCAATTTTCTTTTAATGTCGAACGCAATAGAGTTTTAAATTAAAGAGACCCTAATTGCAGTTTTGCGATCCGTCGCCAACTTCTGTATTTGCTCGTGACGAAAATTCAATGGCTTCATTCCTTGGTATGCTGAGATGAGTTGTTGACGTCACAAACTCACTTCCCGGGTCTCCCCTCTACCTCAGCTCATCCTCGCCCTAAATGCATGGATCTCGCTTGGGTCATTGTTATTTACACTGTTTTTAGCAATACCTTGCCTCGACGGAAAATGTGAATTCGATAGTTTTATCCCTTGGTAAGTTGAAATGAATTGATTAAGTTACGAACTTACTTCACGGGTTACCCCTCTCTCAGCTAATCCTCGCCCTAAATATATGTGCCTCGCATGACTCAATATTGTTTGAATTCTTTTAAGCAACCCCTTGCCACAATGAAAGATTTTCCCTACACGATAAATGGTGCCTTCGGCGTGGCGTTGACGCTTCGTCTCGCGAGCCAATCAAATAATCCGAGAATTGATGACGTCAGGACGCCAGCTCGCTGCGTCGTCACCGTTCGTGTTGGATTCACTCTGAGTGGAGACAATTATACACCCGGAATTCCAAATTGGAGTTTGGCTGATGAAAGCTTAGGCATACAAAATATCTACACACTACCTCGCAAGTCGCCAAAAAAGGCGTGTGGCAGGGGGCGTTAGGACACCAGCCGTTTACACTTAGAAAAGCTAATGCTCAAAATAATTACGACTAGCATTTATTGAAGTCCATTATGGTTCGGGGGAAAACGAAATCCCATGCCTCTCCGTTGAATAAAATATCTCTCAATTTATCGCTTCTGCCGGGCCTGGAAATTTAGTAGGGATCTTATAAGATACTTTCCGTGTCGCTCTTCAAGATATCTATTCTCAATTGTTCAGACAATCTAAGCCTAGAGCGTAGCCTCCGTATCTCTAGCGGCTCCCAGCCTAATTCGCTTAACATCTGGGCAACGCTGTCTGTACGCCTGTAACAGTTTTTGACGAATCGCACAGCTTTCAATTGCATTTTATTCAGTCAACGCATTAATTCTTTCTGCACTGGATCCTATATGCTGGCTGCACATTCAAGGTATGGTCGGATGAGTGCGAAATAGCACCGTTCTTTTATTTTCTCATTCTAAAATCTTCCACGACATATTTGAGGAATCCTCACTTCCTCCGTAAAAATATGCCGAAGTAGCCCAAAAAGAAGCTAAGGATGCCATTTATTTAATTAGTTTATAATATTCTGAAGTTTTAAGCATCGAATCTACGTCTTATAATAATTAATACACGTTCTAGTCCAACATTAGACTGCAATCAAGTCGTAGTGTGCGTTACCATAAATGATGACTTTCATCAGTGTTACAAGTAAATACAGCGTGGAATCTAGTTCGTGATGATTATGATTGTTTAACGATCAATACAGTACCCTGGGGATGTGCGTGATTGTAACGATGTAAAATGAAAATAGCATGGCGCTTTAATGCTTTTGGAACATCAGTGATCATTAAAAAAATATTCGAGGTAACTTTTCACGTTACCAATGTTTGGTGAGTATATTCTAAGCATTATTTTTCGTATATTCCAAATGACGAAATATAATTTAAAGGCTCTAATGATTCATAAGCAAGTGCCGTCATTTAGTGGCGCAGCGAGGGGGGGAGGTTTGGAGGATAAACCCCCCCCCCCCCCCCCCAGGGCTCAGAGAAATTTTTAAGTGTAAGGATTGAAAAAATATCCCTCAGAAAGCCATAAAACTCACCATTTTGAACCATTTATCTTCAAATTCCGCAATTAATCTCGTACTTACCGCTTATCCTGGTGGGTACTCCATGCCGCATCACACCACGGTATTACTTGCACCTAACCCCCCTCCCCCCCCCCCCCCCCACAGCCTTAATTCCTAGCTGCGCCCCTGCCATCATTATACACAATGTAAACTACTGTATAATCGCTATATTTACTTCTTGTGAAATTTATTGTTGTAGAAAGTCATTGTAGTCATTGCCAGTGGTTATTTATAGTTGTAGAAATAAATTCCGCGCGAATATGCACAAAAATGCGTCTTATGCTAATTTCTTGGAATCATGAGATAGCCATGCTCCCCAGCCGACTTTAGGAGTCGACGCATCTCACCCTTCAACTGTTTTCGCAACGCAGAGCTTGTGAATTGTAAAACTTGCCGATGAGGCGGCATATCTCGTCGTGTCGACGAAACGCCAAGCTATGTATCAAAAACTCTGTACCCTAACTGTACCAAGCTGAGAAGTCATAACTCATCAAAATTGAGTGCACTGGTCAAGTTTTCATGCCTCGCAACACTCAGTTCCTCAGAGTATTTTCATTATTCTCAGAACGCCGTTTTAAACCGCTGCGTAAAAGCCAATTTCTTTGTCTGCCTTGCCCCTGACATTTTAGGAGAGGAATCTGGATGTTTAAAGGAATTCGGTCGGCCGTCGCTACAATGGGCTGTTCCTTGCTTGCTGGTTTCTACCGGTTACGGCTGCTCTAATGCGGCTCGTATAGCGGTCAACCAGTTACCCACCTTTTTTCCCAGAGCGAGTTATTCTTCCCGTTAAAAAAATCCATTTCCTAGCTATAATTTATCCATCTACACTAACCAGTGAATATAAGGATTAGAGCTCTACGGTCTTGAATAGATATTGTAAGATGAAGTGCTGTAAAATCCGTAACGTATTCCACTCGTCCATTTTACACCTTACCGGGTATTACTGTATTTGTTTGCAGAGATGGACTAAAGACCGCAGGGACTTAACACATACTCTCAGCCGGCAAGACTTGACAATCAATTGCGCATAAAAATGATAATAATATTTATTGGCTCTAGGTACAATACCCCTTAGAGCATCAATTTAACAATAGTGCTTTGCTTAAGGTGCTTTAACATTCTACAGATAAAGCATATTAAAGTGATTGTGAAAAAAATACAAGAGAAGCAGTGAAAATTAAATACATACAATACAACCAGACTATGTCATGTACAATATACCTAAGGGAATAGAACAGTGATGACAAAATGACATAATTCTTTTATTGTGAAAAAAATCACAAACAGAAACTTTACTGGATTACTGAAGAAGGAAAACATTTATTTTTATTCATTTATTTTAAAGAAAGAGACCCACATACAGCATACAGTTACCATTTTTCTGCCGATTTTTCTGGTTGTCCTAATCGTAGGTGTCTACGATGTTCTTTTAACCTGGTCTCAATGGTGCGGCCCGTCTCTCCAATGTAGGTTTTCCCGCAAAAACATGGTATTGCGTACACTCCAGCAGTTTTAAACCCGGTTGGGTCCTTTGCCTTCACAAGTTGATCTCGTAATTTTGGTGGAGGTAAGTGGATGGTGTGGATGTCAAACCTCCTAAGGATTTTAGAGATCTTCCCTGATATGGTGGATATGTATGGGAGATAGGCCTTTGTCTTCGAAGTAGACTCTTCCTTTGGATAAGTCTTATTAGGGGCTAAGTCCCTTTTTACGGCCATATCTATCTGATGTCTGTTAAAGCCGATCTGAGTAAAGGCTTTCTTCAGGTGTCCTATTTCTTTGCTTGCTTTGCTTACCCTTTGTCAGCAATAGAGATAGCCCTGTGTATGAGGATTGAAAGCACTGACATCTTCTGGGAGAGATGATGGTGACTCTTCCCATTCAGGTAACGGTCGGTGTGGGTTTTTTTAAAATACCTGTTTCCAAAAATCGTTTATCAAGGAAAAATAATTATTTCTTAGCGCATTTATACCCCAAATGGTCGATTCAAAATCCATCGTTAGGCACATTTACTGTAGATCGGAAGTGTATGAAAGTGAAAATAGTGAGTAAAATATTTATGCGACGTAATTTTCTCCGAAGTTTGGAGGGTATGGCTTGTAAGAGAAATCCAAAGGAAGCTCTAAAAACTGAGAAAATAACCGATCAGCTATGGTCGAAGTTATTGAAGGGCAGAAGTGGGTCGAAGGGCAGTTGTGAATGGGATAAGACGCGATAGCAGCGACGTACAAAACGGGAGATAAAAGAGGTCAACCCATAGATTTCCGACACTATTACAATCCAAAGACTTTCAGCGAAACAACATCTTTCCATTTGCTGCCTCTTCGAGAGATTTGCCCCAGCCCTCTGCTGCAGCGCTTCAATCTTTGTAAGTATGTTTGATTCTCACCACACTCTTGAAATTTTATCTGGATTTTCTCACGCTTAAGCACAACCGGGTACCCACGTGAATAAAAACGGTAATGAATAGCATACTTATGAATTATTTTCAGGTTCACAACGAGGTTAATTCAATAACATTAGTGGACGTTTCGGAATTCAAAATTTCAATCGTGATACTGGCTTTCATTTTATCTATACATAAAGACCTGTAATCAGTCGCTTAAAAAACATGAGGAAAGTTCAAAAAAGAACTTTAAAGACCGTCAGCCAATCGGGCGACACTTGAGCCTTATTGTTGTACTCGCCAAACGGTCGATTCGGTTCAAATTGAAATTGGACATTCATTGAGTAAAACGCCTTGAAAATGGTAGACAAGTCGTGTTCCGAAACGTCCGCCGATACGACTGAATTAATCTGGTTGAGAACCCGAGAAGAATTCCTCAATATGATTCACCGCGAAAAATTACAATAGTTTATAGCTATTTAATATTTGTTATCGGGGATTTTTTTATTTTTATTATACATTATTTAATTTTGTATAGTATTTTCATTCTTGTACACTCTAGCGACATAATGATAACTTTTATGTTTTTATGAGCACGTCTATGGACTCTCAATTCATCATCATCACTAGTCAGCAATCCTTAGATTGGTTTGACGCAGCTTCTTCACTCAATTCTCCAATCAGATAATATTTATTCACACCTATGTAATTCTTCTCTTTCACATCTTTCTTTACCTGTTCCATATATTTTGTTCGAGGTCTTCCTTTTCGGGTCGTGCGATCCACTTGTCCCTCGACGATTGTCTTCATCAGGCCATCGTGTCTCAAGATGTGGCCTATAAGGTTGTTCCGTCTTCTTATTAAGGTTTTCACGAGGGTTCTCCTCTCTCCTATTCTTCTTAGGACTCCCTCATTACTAACTCAATCGATCCATTTGATCCTCATCATTCTTCTGTAGCACCACATTTTGATTGCTTCCATTCTTGACTTCTCTGCTGATATCAACGTCCAAGCCTCGCCCAAATAAAGAAACATGCTCCATATCGATGGCTAAGTTCTAACGACACGTATCTGAAATTCGGCCAGTTTGAGACGGGTATCTTAAACAAAGAGTAATAACGTTAAAAAAAATAAAATACAAGCAAAGAACAACTCTGTATTTGCAAATGAATGCTTTTTTTCATTTTTATGAACTTTTGGTTTTTTATTTCAGTGTGCAAGTAAAAGAAATTAATCGATCTTTTGCTCTCCTGAAAAGTTGCTATGCGTGTTGTTAGAACTTACCCATTGATATGTAGCATCTGATGAATTTATTTATCATGAATTGATCATATTCCTCATTACTTACTAGGTCCATCTATTTGATTCTTATCATTATTTTGTAGCACTACATTTCGAAGGCCTCACCCTTCCATTCTCCGCAGCTGTCATCGTCCATACCTCACTTGCGTAGAGAAGCATGCTCCAGATATTAAGTAGTGAAAACTGTGATTACCGCTTACGGAAAATCGAACGTTAATTAGTCTACGTTGCAAAATATTTAATACATTATAATTTGATACATTTGTGGTTTCACGGAAAAATATGTATAGCATAAATCAGAAAAATTCGAATTTTAAAATTGAAGCAAATAAGCGAGGAAGCCACCGATTGAAACTGTACCATATAAGTACCAAATATCTTTCGTGTTAACTGAGGGTTTGAAGTTTTTTTCATATGCTTAAAATCATGGGAGTCTGGGATCTCGACATGAAATATTTTTTAGAACATTCACTACGTTTTAATTCAAGAGTTATTCAAGAGTTTGAGATGTATCACTCCCAGTCGTTCAGTCGTATTTTGGTTGATTTTATGAATTCTACTTCATCAAAACTAATTCATTAAAGGTGACTGCGTAATAGCCTAAGTTTTAAAAATGTAATACGTCATTGTTTAACGTTTCTGTGGTAACTATGTGGAATCACGATAAAGAAACAGGAAATTCACTTTGCATGGCAATACACACATATGCTTTGTATGTTTCACACTGGCAATATATTACTGACCATGGTTTCGACATTACATAATGTCCTCACTAAAGGTTCCTTGGTCATGACATAAGAGTCGAAACCATGATACAAATTCTTCTTCACACTGATACAAAAGGAAATCGAGGTAAAATACAGCAGGTCGAGCAGGAATAATTCTTAAGGTAAACAGTTCTCCGATTTCCATCCGGGTTAGATACTCCATCTCTATCTTTGCCGACGTTTCGATGAGTGACTTATTCATCTTCATCAGGGCCGTTGATGCCAACTCTCTAGTTGCCAGGTTATAGAGGGCAATTGAGAAGAAACTGGAACCCTATCCTAAAAATGGCGGGAAAAAGCAAAACTGTAACCACCAATAGGAGCCGACTTCACCTGAAAGGCAAATTATATAAACCTGGCCTCTAGATAACCGGCGAAGTCATTCATCGAAACGTCGCGTCGGCAAGGATTGAGATGGAGTATCTAACGTGGATGGAAACCCAAAAACCTTTTAATATTAATAATAATTATGATTCCTTATAATACAATCATACATGAAATAAAAACTAATTTCTCTAAAAATAAACTAAGACTTGGAATTAGACACAATACAATCACACATGAAATAAAAGCAGACTCACAGCTCGTGAACAGGAGTGGATAACGAGGCAGATGAATCCGTACTTGTGAGTGAATGTTGTGATTAGGCTTCAAAAAGATTAAGTATAAGTTTACTGCACATAAAACTTCATTTATATTAGAAGACAAGTATATACAAGTTGAGCTTTTCTTTTGTGTCACATATTTAATTTGTTTTTGTAATTCATTTTCACACTAATCTATTCCGCCCCATACCTGGGGTAGAACGGGGCAAATAACATACTTCTTTTGATTTCAGAAAAAATGTATAGTTAAGATTTTTTCCGCTGTATTATAGAATTTTTGTCCAGTACATTTCAAAGGGTCTATTGAAAATGTGAGGTTATTTTCTTAAACCATTCTGTGGTTGCTTTTTAATGTTTTGAACTTGATACCCCTTCTGCCCCTGGTTCCCCTTTATAAGAAAAAGAAAGAATATAAAAGCACTTCACAACATCCCTGCATCACTTTTCGTGTGTAGGCGGTGGCTCCTATTTAAAGAAAAACTCAAACTTTATAGTACCAAGCGACCGATTTCTTAATGAATTTAAGTTTTCGTCTGCCATTCGCCGGGAGAGAGTTAAATCATTCAAATGAAGAATACGATTCTTCAATTTCAGAAACGACTTGAATGTGCTATAGATACATTTTTTTGCATTGTTATGCTTATTAGTGTGATTTCAAGGGCGTATTTCCTTTTTTGAAGGCTGCCCACATCGGCGAGGTGATTGCATCACAGCATCACAACTCCTCAATCGTCATGGGGCTGAGAAAGATAGCGGTCATGCTATCATTCCTCGTCCTCTTCGCCGTCTTCATTGAGGAATCTGTCGGTGACAAGGCGAGTTCATCTTCGAGGACGACATCCGAGTCCGGAACTCATCATTCTGCGGGGACGAGAGCTTCAGCAGGGCCTGGGAGCGACGCGTCATCCGAGGAGACATTTCACAGCGCCGAGGATTGCACCCAGCAGGCTTCAGCTCCATGTCCGACCCAGTCGGGGAGATCATAGAGGAAACCACCAATATTAAATTAGAGAATTCTCAATTCCGCCGCTGGAATTGTAGTCGCTTCGCGCGCATTAAAATCTGATTTCAAGATTGCCACACGCGGCGCTACCAGTCATCTATACCTGTCCACTTTTTACGAGGTAATACTCGGCAGCAATATGTAACTGAGCCAATAAATCATATTTACCACACATTTCACTCGTGTGAGACGGTTTTTAACTAAAAAAGATCAGTTCCATAACGGTTAATAGCTAAAGTCACATTGAACGAGATACAGCTGCTTAGTGGCGAATGAAATGCGCGCGAAACGGTAGCAGATACAACGCTTGACCGCCATGTTCTTGGGCCTCCGCAAAGTGTTCTCGGGATCACCATCGGGTCAGGAACTGCATTACTGCCGACGTTTTCGATGCCCGACTCGGCCATCGTCCTCAGAGCTATGTAATGCAGTCCCTGACCCGGTGGCAATCCCGAAAACTCTTCACGCAGTCAATTCGCCGGTAAGGCACTACATCTTTCTTCTTGGGCCTTTTCTAATGGAGTCCTATTGGAGGAATCCAGAAAAGGAACTACATGGAGGCGGCTCGATACATGATCGATTTATGTTGTCACTTACTCCTGTCCTTTAAAATTTTCAAGATACCCGAGTTTGAGGCGTTGTATCACAATTATTAATATCCATTCAAAACTTGGTGCATTTTGGTGATGGTTCACCCCCTGCCAAACACCTCTGCAAGCGGCTGTTGCAGTCTCTTACTGACCGCGAATTAAACAACATTCATAGTCATACATAAATTCTTGAAGGAAGCGGTGATCCTGTGGCGATCGAGATAATAAAAGACGATTAGTTATAATGAGGAGACTTCAAACAATGAATCTCTCCCGACTGGTGTGACTTCTCGCATTGCATGTTTTAAATTCGTGCTTCTCTTCTCTTGTGTTATCAGATTGCTCTTAAAAAATATTTGTCAATAATCACCTGTACGTCTAATGTAAAAAGTTTCCCTGAATGAAGATGATGAAAATTTACCATTAAATCGTGATTTCTTATCAAATCTACAATATATTTTTGAATTCTCCCAAACAGAGGTTGCAACCAGAGTTATTCTTTGAGACCATCAAGTCAACCATTCCAATTTTTTCCTCCGATTATCAATTCATCGTCGGATGTTCGCCTTATTGCCGTGTATTACTGAATCAAGCTCGGCAGAGAGAAGAAATGGCTTTCGTTTCTGGCGCATTAATCGTTTAAAACTTTGGGTCTCATCTTAAAAATCTCACCGTACCTTTAATGACGGCTACTCATGTTTTTGGGACACTTTTTTTTTAAAAGATTTGAAATTTTAAAAAGATATCTGAAGGGAGGCTTGATGGAAAAGACAGTGAGAGGAAGCGGAAGAGTTTCAGAAGGAATGGCAGGTAGGCGCGTTGCACGTTTCCTTCGGAGGTCAAACATTTACAAGATGGATATATTTAATGCTTCGCTGTTTTGGACAACCTTAAAAAACTTTCGGTTGATGGGTGGATCGACCGGATATATCTGCGCACACCTCCATAAACTTTGACCACCTTATGACCTCAAAAGGTCAACAATTTAGCAAAATGGATATGTGGATAACGATACTCTCTCTCAGTCACCCTTTAAAACCTTTGGTTGGGGATAACAGTTTCCCTGAGATTAGAAAACTTACCTCTATTACCTTTGACACCCCATTATGATCTTCTGAGGTAAAACAATCAACAAAGTGGATCTGAGAACTACAAAACTGACTTGGTCACCCTTTCAAACCTATTGCTCGACACGATGGTTGTCATCATGACTCGACGTTTACCTCTGTGACGTTTGACCTTCGTATTAGGAGTGGAGGTCAATCAATGGATAAGACGGGTATTTGGACTATTCCACTGACTTGGACACCCTATTAAACCTGTGGATCGACACCTTTGTTGGTATGGTATTCTTTTTGCCACCCCAATATAGACCCTGGATGTGACCTTACTGGGTCAACGGTTGAATTTTCGTCAATAAAAGTGTTGTTTTCTGTTTTTCTCGTGTCCGAAAACCTAACAATTGACATCTTTGTCAATGAAATTCAGACTTTTTTCTATCTCGATTTTTTTAAATATTGAAACTCAATAGGGCAAATTTAAAATTTAGGATTGGACCCACATTGTGAGGTCAAGTAGTCGAAGTTGTTAAATTTTGCTCTCACACTCAACAAGACATAGGAACTTTTCCCATAAACTTGCCAATTTTCATGACTATAGCTCGCGGGGAAGATACCAAAATTAAAAATCAAATATTACACATGATTAATCGGGCAGTCTGTATAGATGGCAACACTTCGTGGCGTTCACTATTTATTCTATAACTATACTATTTTATACCATTGTACCATATACTATATTTTAATAACTATATTAGCCAAACGGGACGCAATTTCAAGACAAGAGTGAAAGAACACAAGGCATGCCGTAATAATAAGGATGATTCGTTTGCCTTCGCCCAACACCTGTTACAGATCGGGCACCGAAGCTACTTTGAAGCGGAAAGACTGCATTTCACCGAGAAAGGAAGCAGAATGAATGCAGTGGAAATTCGGGAGATTACACAAAATGGAAACCTTCTCAACGACGTAACCTTTCCTAACCCATCCCCCTTATTACTCACCCTCTCAAAACCCTCACCATCATAACCTAAATGACAACATTTGTTCCCCTAATCCCCTTTCCCCTTCCTGCTTAACCAATCCCCCTAATAAACCAATCCCCCTAATAAACCAATCCCCGTGCTTAACCAATCCTCTAATAAACTCGCATAGGAAATGAGGGGGTGAGAAGCCAAGGGGTACAAGTGCTTTTGCTTTCTCAGCACAGTTACGTACAGAAATCATGTAAAAAATTTGGTAGTGCATTTGATTTGCCACTCGATATCTGCACAGAACAGAGACTCACTCGTATTCCTTGGCAACCAAGATTTTGTGTATTTCTTCTACCAATTTCTGTACCCCTCATATATCATCCCTCTTAAATTAACCTGTCCCCGCCATATTTTTTTTATTCTTTAATTCACTTGATAATGGCTTAACAGCCGAAATTGGTCGTATTTTTAAAATAAATTGTGGAAGTCACGAAGTGTTATCATGGCTAATATAAAGCCCTTACATCACGTTCAAGCTTCTATTTTCGATTTAACTCCACACTTCTGAGAATTTCTCGAGTTGGAAATCATCCCACTCAGCTCCCCTACTCTTGAAAGGTCGCAAAGGGTCGAGCGCTTCGTATTCCACCGACGATGAGGAAAGGAGAGATAGTTTATCAATGGCAACGCGAATAGTGCGCATATAAACGTCCGGACGAATACTTTTGAGGCTAGTTCTCGTTGACGAAAAGCAGAAACGATCATGAAGCTACCGACGGCCATCTTCGTTCTCGCTGCGATCCTATTGGTAGCGTCCGGGGGTTTGTCGGATGCCATGCCGGTGAATCAGAGGGCCCAGCATGCTGTCCCAGAGACGATTTTCGTGGTTCCGACCAGGGAGGGAGGTGCAACATCGTGCCCCCTGGGTCGGCGTATGGAAAACGGTCGCTGTAGATTGGTTTACAACTGAGGAGGCCCTGAATGAAGACCCTACAGGTGATCCCGAAAGGTTCCAGTTCAAATCTAAGTTTTGGAAATTAATGCTGACCGTCCCGCTAACCTGAAAATTCTTGAGCGCCCCTAATTCTTAATAGTAATAATTGAATTCTTCATTTCGCTTGTCCCACACCGCGTTCCTCATCTCCGTAATTCTTCTCGTTCTGAAATAACGTCTTCCCTATCATTGTGCGAAAAATCCATAGTGAAAAATCATTCGACTTCACCAGGATTCGAACCCGGATCCCCCGATTTCCGATCGAGTGCTTTGTCTAGATAAGCTACCGAGGCGTCATACCTCCCCATGGATATTTGTGGACACAACCGGACAAGGTGTTTCTGGACTGCTGAGCATATGATGTCAAAGCAGTCCAAATCCTCTGTTGTCCTCCAGTTGTTTTTTCCCTATAGATTTTTTGCACAATTGTGCATCGCGGGTGACTACCGTAAAAGTTATCACCGTGGCTAGTCCCGGTATACTTTTAAACTTCCCTATCTTTGGCCCCGCTATCCACTCGTAAGAATATTGATGATCATTCTTTGACTCACAATGCCTTAAATGGCAAGTACCGATCCTCAGTAATACTCCCATTCTTTTCACTCCACATTCCCACCCGCGCCGTACGTACTAACCAATCACTACACTAACCTAAATTCCTTCTTTCTCTCTCCAAGAGATCACCTTTTTTTTACAGACTGCCAACCTTTTTCAACAAAATTTCCTGGCAGCTTCGAAAGAGAGAGAAAAATTAAGAGGCAGCTTCGAAAAGCCATCTTATCCTGAATCTTTGTTTTATTTTTTAAAGTTTTTTATAGTTTGTTAAAGCTTCAGATAATAAGCTTTACAATCAATTTAAAGGCTGTTGTTGATGGAGACTTTCGCGGGGTGGTGCAGCATGCGAAGCAAGGTTTTCGAGTTGACCTCCGCGTCGTTTTATCTTCATGACGACAGTTTCGCCGGCGTTGCAGCTGGCGTCTTCAGGTTCGAAGTGTTTGATGCAGGTTTTTGCCCGTCTTATATAGGCCTTGGTTTGGGCTAGGTGCGTTCTGATTGGTAAATCAAGGCCTATAAGATGGGCAAAAACCTGCATCAAACACTTCGAACCTGAAGACGCCAGCTGCAACGCCGGCGAAACTGCCGTCATGAAGATGAAACGACGCGGAGGTCAACCCGAAAACCTTGCTACGCAATTTAAAGACTGTATTTGAATAATTAAATTAAAAAATACGAGCTATCCCAGTTTATGTTGGATCGTTTGGCTTCCGCACGTGCGATCAAGATTGAAAAAGAAAGCATGCCAAGTCACGTGACCTCTCTCTGGCATCTTCGTTCATGGGAAGGTCTTTAATTGGCCTTTTTTCGACGATAGCGTTCGTTTGTACGTTGTTCAAATTCTTTGAACACACACTATCCATCGAACATAAAAATTGTGAAAATCGGTAGTTATTAGGATTTAATAAACACACATGTCAGTTTTTCGCTATTCTTTTCGATTTTACATACTTATTTTACATACAGCTTGGAGATAAAATAATTTCTGTAGCTTTTGCGTATTGTGCAGCCGCTTTGAGCGCTATGTTCATTTTTATTCTGAGGAAAAGATAAGCACGCTCGTCCATCGAGGCAAAAAACTTCCATCTTGCTTAGCTCGTGGACTTCATTACCTCCCCCTCTCTTCTACATCTCTTCCTAAGAATGCGTCACCAAGCGAAGTCATCCTGGCTTCTCTGGTTGTCCGAGAAACGGGCCCGTGGTAGTATTAGAACGTAGAGTTTGGGCCGCGATTTCCCATTCTTTTTCCCATGAATGTTAGAAAAATGATCCTCATGTCTAAATGTGTTGTCAGTTACAATTAGACCCATCACGTGGTCCCTGGATTTTGCCATTTAAATCTTGATCTCATGTTCAGAAGCCAATTAAATTCTCTTATTCATGTTCGTTTAAAAATTGGGATATCATGCTTTCTCTTGTAATTAAAATTGACATAAGTACCTCCAAAGTAATTGTACTAACTGATAAGCTCTTTTTCCCTTTACGCTAACTAAACAGCGCTACGAGTGGCAAGTCTGTGAACACTGGAAGTAGCCGGGAAATCTTGGATGGAATTGCATTTGGCGATATTCTTCATAAGGCTTAGACTTGACTTCCTGCGAAGGTCCAGTAGACACATTTGTGACTCGGACAATGGAGGGACAAATGGAGTTCCAGTGAGCACGAGAAATGTTTTTAGAGTCACAAATCCATGAATGCTGTGTACGAATTTGGCGCCGATGGGATGAGTTCAGTGTCTTTACTTTGCTATCTCCATATCGCCATCTCACATATTACTGTTGCTTTCTCCCTATGTATGACTGCGGGACCTGTGACTGATCTTATCTAATTTGATATATGCACTTAAGGGTTCTTCCCGCATTTTAAATTTGTTATCTCAGAGTTTAATTGACGATGGCGATGTTTCAGATGTAATTGCTGCGTCAGAAAGAGTCTTTATGTGATGAAGTCACATCATGTGAATCAATTAAATTATTAATCAGCATTTGTTGTTTTGAAAAGTCAATATCGCCATGAATATTTACCATCTCACAGAATTCTTTATGAAATTGTGATGCAAATTAAGATGTAAATGTATGTTTTGCTTGGTAAATAAACTGTTTATAAATGGACAGCACATGTAATTTACCTATCATTAACTCGCGGTTCAATATTCAATGTTAGCTTATTATAACTACTATAACTTCATTATACACTATTATCAAATTCCATTTTATCTTCACCAAACTTAATGTTTTGACTCATCATTTTATGAAATTGATATTTTCGTCAAAATATTTTGATTTTTGAGGGTCACAGCAATTTATGATAAAAGGTTTTGAGAGGCAATCTTCTTTAAAGTCTATTATTCGTATGAAATGAAGAAATAAATTAATTTTACGGAAATATAAGCATATGTTAAAGGAAAAGGCTATCTTTTAGCGAATGCTCATGATGTGATACGTATCGGTAAAAATTATTCCCGTTAATGTGTCAGCATCGCAAAAGGCTGTAGTCAATACTCATCAATCAACAACCCCTCTTCCAAATACACCGTTACGAAAAGGGGCAGTCTCACCTGGTGGGCTGCTCGACGATCTCCTATGTAGTGCCCCGAGTTAAGGGGGCCCTTTCAACGCTGGCGTCTCATGCGTAGCGAATATTAACGGTTTGGTAAAGATAAGACTCGGATTTCTTGAACCAAAAGTTTCTTTGCCGTTATAAAAATTCTACGTTTTTATTAGCTGCTTTAAACTCTGTTTGCATTCTCAGTGTAAAGAGATTATATAAAAAGGTAAATTAAATAAAGGTGTCAGAAGATAAAAGGGACTCTTGATGCTCTTTTGTAAGGGTTATTCGAAAAAATTATTCTAGAGAATTTTTAGATTTCAGCGCAGCTTCGAGGGACAATTGCACTTTACAATAGAAAATAGAACCATAATGCATTATTAGATTTGATAAGCTGCGAAAGTCTCACTTTTCATAGTATTTTTATCATCCGAAATTGCTATTTTTTATTAAATTTTATCTGGTTTTTAAGAGCCAGAATAGCATCAAAATCTATTTCCGGGCATGCAAATTCTTAAATTTTTCCGGGGGAGGACCCTCAAACCCCCCGATGAGGAAGGGGTCCATCATTGGCCCCAGCTGAGGGACCCAAATCAAGCCAGACCGCCCCTGGATACCAACGAACCTCGGCATCGAGGTTCCGATTGTTATGAACTCCAAAAAGCAGTTTGTAATCCTGGTCAGCTATCATTTACATAATAATCAATTTTATTAGTAAATTCATAATTATCAATTATATCTATATCGCATGAAAAAATTCTCTGCAATTCAATGATTTTCTTCTTCTACACACACCATTGGCTGGTTTTCCCACTTTTTCCAATGTTCTGAAACACTTCCTCATGAGTTATTCGGGTAGAGCCTCCTCATATCCATAATCGCTGCTACAGACACGATGAAGAATTGCTTGCGTAACTCTGAGCGGAATATAAAATGTGTTCCAGGAGTGAATTTACGGTGAGACTTATCCTTTACAATATGATACAGGCATCGTAATTGTGGAGTTGCCGTTTCAGAACGTTTTCAAGCAATCAAATAACGCAAATGGCCAGTTTTTAATGCAGTGGGTGAATTAGTGAGGATGAATAGGTATTACGCAAATATCAACCCGGACGAAGGCAAAGGTTTTTTTTTCAAACATTTAATAATATTAAGGCCAACATCAATATGGTATTTTAATCGCGTTAAACGTAAAATCGTTACTTATATAGAGCGTTATTCTTTTAACACTTTGCGTGCCATGGACGTAATATTACGTCCTGCTAATCCTTCTGAGGATTGCCATGGACGTAATATTCCGGCTTTCCATTTAATTGGCTTTGTATGCGTGAAGCCGTAATATTTCGCCCGTGGTAATTTTCCAGTTTACTGCTTAGGGGTTCTGTTTTTTCAAAAATCAACTGCTCGATGGAAAAGGAGTTCACTTTATGCCTTGAGGACGAAAAGTCCTCCGTAGCTACCGGTATCCTCATCTTAGGTCACATAGTGTGAAAATTCGTTGGGTCAATTTGGGACCGTTCGTTGAGGGTGCATTGACCCTTTTTGTCATCCAGGATTTATAATGCTTTGCTTGTAACAATGCTTTTTTATGATTACCATGCTTTAAATAGTTCAAATTGAGCGTATTAAAAAAATTATTATGCATGTTATGGCGGTACATCATATGTTGCAACTTTTTTATTTTTCAAAAACAGTAGGTTTTCATTGTTAAATTATATATTTAAAAATTAGAAGTAAATGTTATTCAACTCATTCATCAAAAATCAAGCAGCCAAATCAACTCTGAAGAAGCGACCAGCAGGGTTCGCGAAACGTCGGGATAAACCTTGAACCACGCGATAAGACCCGAGAAAGTTAATCATGTTTATCAATTATGAAAGAATATCACAAAAAATTAAATTGATTTTATGCTTTTTATTGCACAATAAGTATTGATTAATCATGACTCGGGAACAGCACAAAATTATAAGTGTCTTCTAAAACATAAACTTTTTTTGAGAATGTAACGTCCTTGGCCACTACACAAACCACATACAGTATGCAGCTATGTTAATGAGTCTTTTTATATCATGTACCTGATGACATCCTACTTTCAATATTTCCCCCTCAGTTTCGATAAAGTACACTCATAATAAAAAACTTATTGAGATGGGCGATACATTATTTTCTTGGTTTTTCTTAAGGCCCTCTGATATAACTGTCTCACTTCACAAAGTATCCAATTTTTATAACTGTGTGCCGTGAAAAAATCGGATGAACCAGAGAAAAAAGTCTTGAACACAAGTTATTACCCTTTCGGTCACTTTGATTTCCTTTTCAATACAAACTGAGCCACAATTGTGAGCGAATCACTTTTTTTCAGATTTCATTCAGCTACCAATCGGGATTTCTCGGCATAGTTACAAAAGAGTATAATCACCTTGAGAGTATAATCACATCCTGTTTGCACCGTTATTAGAGCACACCCTGCCATCACTCTTATGCACTGACACTATTTAGAACACGGACTCCTGAATACTTATGCCATGTCTGCGTCGACGTTGCGTTGATGGCTATTTTTTTATTTTCATCCCGATTTATTGAAATATAACCATTGAAGCACACACCAATGTCCTTTGTAACAATGTAAATTCACACATTATGGCAGCCTCATGTGGGATAAGGCATTCAGGGAAAACATGCAGCGAATTAGACATCAGATGAAACGTGGAATGAAAAAACGGAAAATCTTGGATTTTATTGTGAGAATTTTAGGTATAAATGAGAAATGATTATTTTATACCAAGCTGGTCACACATTTAGTCAGCTTCTTCTGGGACTTCAAAAAAAAGGTAGAGGGTAATATAAACCACGGGTGAAGGAAATAAAGGTAGTATTCATAAGATATATCTTCGTTCTAAAAGGTAGGATTCATGAAGAAACATTAACACTATTAGGGCTATACCTTCACATTTAACACTTACACCTGTGCTGGGCATTTAGTATACAATACGTTCAATTGAAACTTTCTTATCTAAGACTCTACCATCTAGTGTATTTTCTATTACCTGACTCGTCTGTTGTAGGCAAATATCTGACTGTAATATTTCGGGGGAAATATAAAAGATTGTCAAATTCAAACAGACGTAACATTACTTTGCCCGCAGTTACACAAAGTTTCGCGGGAACGTAATATTAATTTGTTACCACTCTAAGTGTTAAGATAAAGAACAACGGAGTAACACGGTCACAAAAAAACAGCGAGATTTCTCCGTGATAGGTTTAACCACGCCGGTAGTAGGGTCTGAATCTGTTCCTGTTATTCTGTCTCCTCGCTGGCTGTCGACGTCCGTTGACGATCTCCGTCGGCCGGAACTGACGCTTCGTCCTCAGCAAGGCACCGCCTTCGTTCCCCACCGCAGCGACCAAGTCGATCCCTCCGGGGAACAGGGCCGCATCCACCGCCAAAAGGTCCCGCCCAGCCTCCGGCGAGGCGCGTGCGAAGACCGCCGATAGAAGCAAGGCTCCGGCAATGCACAGGAGGAAAAGCGACTTCATTCTTGCGTCTCACTCCGTTGGCTCCGTCTTCTGGAATGAGCGGAGCGGTTCTCCCGATGGGATGGCACACCTTCGTCTAGGGAGACATATTTTCTTTTGTTTTCCCCGGAAGCGGGAGGCAGGTCGGATCCATTGAGGTCGCTAGTGATCTCCGAGTGTTCGCGGATAAAAAACACTACGAATCAGGTTTTCCTTCGGACGGCATTCCCTTCATCTTCTTTGGGATTCTGGAATTTGTGGGCTAAACATAGATCGTAGAAGCTGCTATTAATTTTCAGACCGCATGTAGCATCAGATTAGCAAACCAGTTTATCAAAGGAATTTTGAATAGTTGAGAATAGAAAAGATTACTGAAAAATCTCTATACCAATCATTTATTGATGGGGTATGACATTCCATCTTAGACATTGATTGAGGATGCAAGACCTAATTGCGCGGGTGATCCTTTGCGCAGTTAATAAACTTAAATTACCTATTGTGCCTAATCATGTACGGTGAAATTTCGTAAACATGAAATTATAGCCATAGAGACGCAGCAATTTTTTCCGTACATGAGTTTTCATGTTCCATGAATGGCATTGGACCATATTTTTCGTTGACCGTGGAGAGAAAATGAGAACAAAAGGAAGTTTAGGTGCGAATTCTTTTTAAAGAACTCAAATATTTTTCTAGATAAAAGTCAGTAGATAACAGTGACTAGCAGGGATGCGCCGCCGACATTGGCTCGATAAGTATGCGTCCATCAAGGTAATTACTGCTTAACAAGCACATAAGGAATGAAAGAATGGAAAGATAAAAGAAAGGTCGCACTCGTCTGACCGCACCTTGAATATGCAGCGAGCGTGTGGGATCCGGTGCAGAAAGACTTAATCCGCGAACTGAATAAAATACAAAGGAAGGCTGCGCGATTTGTTAAAAACTCTTATGGGCATTTAGACAGCGTTACCCAGATGTTAAGCGAATTAGGCTGGAAGCCACTGGAGACTCGGAAGCTGCGCGCTAGGCTTAGATTGCTTGAACAATCGAGAATAGATATCTTTAAGAGCGACGCGTAGAACATAATATTTGATCCCCACTATATTCCCAGGTTCGACAGAAGGATTAAATTATGAGAGGTATATAGCCGAACGGATATATGTGGGAATTCCATTCTCCCCCGAACCATAAAGGAGTTTAATTAATGCCAATCGTAATTTCGCATTACTCCATTAATTAATTAATGAAATAATGAAAGGCTTTTTATTTTATCTTCATGGCATTTTGTGAACGGCATTATTGCCCATTTATATATTCCATGATTTATGCCAAGGTCATTCCTTATTATTTCCATTCTATCCTTCATTAAAAGTTAAAAACATCCTCTAACCGTTACACATTTCTCTCAAGATGCATAAGAAATGAGTGAAGAAACATTATGACTATAAACATAGGTGTGCGTTAAAAACAAGTATTTTTTAATAGATGAGGATTTTTTCAGTAAATAATGAATAGATTTACTTTGCTTGCTTGACTTTGTGATAGCATTTCATTTTGGGATAATATTGGCACAGATTGTAAGGTTCCTTTCATATGTTTAACGGCCACTTCCTGAGTTTCGCAAAATGTAACTACATTGATTAAGCCAGGTAGTGCACATTAAAAATCTTTTGAGAAACTTACTGAGTGTACTATTTCCATTCACAACAATTAATAATTCTATTTTATTCACGCAATAAACTTCAAGTTTTTCCAATTTTTTCACTCCCTACTTCATCAAAAGACATTCCCCGTTTAATTTCCTCTGAGGTCATTATTTTAATAAGAGATGAGGCAGTCGAAGTGAGTGAATAGTTTTTCAGCGAAACACATCTGTGAGTGCCTCGATAAGTTATTTTTATGTCGAGTGAGAATGGATCAATTCAAGTCATGATGATAATCTACGTAGCTTCGTCGGAGGCATGACAGAAGTATTCAGAGTCAAATGTTCTTAAGAATATTAGCGCAGACGGTTGCTGGCTAGGTGTTTTAAAACGGACGTTAGCCTAAAAATCCTTATTTATTTCAAAATTGTCATTTTTTATAAATGTGTCCGGCCATCTATAAACGTCTATTAATAAAGTCTGATTAAATTATTTTGCCACAAATAATTTCCCAGTAGGTATTGGAAAAATTAATCTAAATGAACGAGAGATAAAAATATATACAAGTTTGTAATTTTGTTTCATGGTACATCCGATTTTTCCTATCTCCAGAAATTTTAACATTTGATGTTTTTTCATTGCAAAGCATTTATTATACTCAAGCAAACCAAACAAATGTATCACACCCATACCCATTATTACAAGTTGCAGAGTTTTGAAGTTTGACGGTGCTTTATTTTAGACAAGTGTATTTAGAGTATGAAGTCATTACATACAAAAGAGGAAAAAAAACTTAAGTACTTACCATGACACAGACTGTGATTTGTGAAGTGACTAAGGAAAATATTTTCTGATAAAATGGTATTGAGTACTTACATCTTACTTTGTCCTTTTCTTGAGGCATGTTCTAGCCGTGTTTCATTTGAAGTAAAAAAATAACATTTTCTTTTTATAAAATCCTTTTATAATTGCTGACTGTGTGATCTTGAAATTTATGCTTCAAAGGAATTACAATTGCATCGCGTTAAATGTTACGCCGTTATACAGAGCATTATAACAACTTTGAGCATGAATTTTAAGATCACACAATCATCCACGATTAATACCTTTCAGTATTTCATTATTCACTATTTCGCCGTCCTGGCTTTAGGGGGCTGTATGGCCCCTTGAATAAAAAAATAAACAAATTTTCTCCGCTTTTTTCTCTTTTCTCTTAACGGCACTTTGTGAAAACTAAATATGGTCCGATTTCATTCATGGGATATGAAGACGTATTTAGTGATATAAAAATTACTTTGGTGTTCATAGCTGAAATGAGGATTTAATGAAATTTCGTCGCCGATAAGTATGCTCATTATGTAATCTAAGTTTTTTTTAAGTGTACGATATATCATTGGAGCAAGTTAGTGCCTCTCCTCCTCCATCAATATCTACGATGGCATGTCATACCCCACAAATAATTATCTCACTAGTAAACGATTCACATAAAAAGTTTTAAACGATCTTCACTCTTCCCAATCATTTAAAATAATATTGATTCCACTACATTACACTTAAATTATTATTATTGCCCTAATTTTTTTATTTTTCTTCGATCCGCGAAAAGTCCTAGAATCCAGGTATCCCAGGCAGGATAAAAGAATGCCGGCGATGGAAAACCTGTTTCGCCATAGCGAGCACTCTTGTGGTCACAAGTGCTCTCTATGTCCAACTCCCGCCTGTGACCTTCACCCGCGCCTCGCTCCATTTCCGTAGGTATGTCGCGCACGGGATCAGCTGATACATAGGTCCCCAACGTTGATGGTTATGTGTCCGTATGCGTGTAAACCAAAACCGTCGTGTGAACGCATACACCAGCAAAATGTATTGTACCGAGTGGATTAGTTTAGATTAGAGGATTAGTTAAGTGCAATACACTTTTACTTACAAGACCTTGTTAGTTATGTTTTCCTTTCGAGTGTGTCAAGCTGTGTGCTAACTTTTTTCCCACGGACAGGAATCCTTTTCTTTGCACTCAAATTTTCACATATACTTGTTTATCTTGTTTGGCATTTCACCAATAGTGTATATTGTATATATTTTGTATTGTAAACTGTTATTTACCGTTTTTAAACGTTTGCATTGGCGCTATCAAGGGGTTAGGTGGAAGAGGGGGCTTATTAGTCTCAACCTCACCCGAATAAAGACATCTTATTATTATAAACCAGCAGGATGACAAATCGCAGAAGTTGCATGGCTTGACGAAACAAACGATGATGAGGAAACGACGTAAAGGACGCATCGGACGCAACTGAAAACAGTACTACGGTCTTTGGGAGCATTTAATACACCTATGTACTAAAATTGGTCGCAATTCGTGTAGCCGTATGGATACGCATAGGAAACAGACACACAAACATTCTCTTTTATAAATATAGATTTATGTGATCAAGAAATAGTAAAGCAATATCTTCCAGTGGGTGCTCATGATACAAAATGTTTCCGTGAGTAGTCTTAGGGGTCAATTTTTGCGATGCGGGTTGCATGAATTTAGGCCATTACCTGTTACTTTCCTACCCTATTATCTCGGCAAGTATTGAACGTTGAGGGCAGCAACAAATAATACACCTCATGGGCATCCATTTCCTATCACCAACCAAAATTTGAACGAGATCTGGTAATGACACTTGAGGAACTTTCCTTGTTAGTCTCCTTTCAACGTTAGCGCCACGCAAGCCATGGTATGAATCAGAAATAAATGAGATACGGTTTCCCGAGAAGCTGATATTGTGTAAACAGGACAATAATATTTTTTATCAAAAATAGTTGCGAATTGGGCCTCATAAAAGTAATTAGATGTTATGCAAAATAACACGAAACATACGCATGCAGTCAAGGAAATTTTAATAATAAGCCGTTAATCTTAAAATATATTCTCACTTTTATTTCATGGAAAGATTACTCAATGTAATGAAAAGCACCAGGAGTAGTAGCGTACACATAATTTTACTAAAGAAGGTGAGGTTTATGAATGTAGCATCTTCAATGTGACGGGTATTCGACGGTAACTGTTCACAAACCATTACTACTGCCTCCAGGAAACCATTTCATTTGATTAAGAACGTTTTAGAAGTTTAATTTCATGACAACAAAAATTAACCTCTATAATCAGGTGGGTACACTCAGGTGACTAATACATTGTACAACTCCACCAACAACTACTCGATTTGAAGTTCTGTGGAACAAATTTGGATATCACTATTGATAGGAAGAGCTTCGTCCTTAAATTAAGACAGCATTATTATAGGATTTCCTTTTTAGCTGTTTCTTATCAATCAAATAACGCAAATGATCATTATGCATGTACAGGATAATTATCGAGGGTACGATTATTCTTTAATCAACACGGTTGTAAGCAACTGATTAATTTTTTCTCTGTAAAATGAAATTCAAGCCATTAGTTTATAATATTTTCATCGCATTGAATTGGAAACTATTACGTTCAGCATTATTCTATTGGTGTATTATGAGGTCACACATTCAGCAATTATCAAATAATTTCACAACAAAAGAAATTTCATGCTTGCTTTTTATTGCACAGTAAATATGAATCAATCATGCTTCAGAGAAATCACAAAATGAGAAAATTTTACTCAAACGAAAAAAAAATTGGTGATATTTTTTTCGATAGTCACTGCATGGATCACAATCAGTTTGTTGCTAATTTATTCAGTCTTTTATGTGTAACTAGTGTAATTATTTTAGAGTCTGAAATGAAGTAAACTCAAACTACAAAACACCACATCTTACAATGATAGGCGTCATGCATTTTTTTTGTTAGCAGTTTTAATGCGCAATTAAAAGAAATAAGTAAGAGAAAAAATCGGATGAAGCATAGAATAAAGTCCCAACTTTTTTTTCAATTAAAGTTTTTCTTTTTCAATGTCCACTTGGCCGTAATTGAAGGCGAATCACTTCTCTCAGAAAATATTCAAGCACTATCAGGGATACCCCAGCACAATTGAAGCTCTATTATTTCGGCGTCAAAAACACTTCTATTTTTTCCATGATTGTATTCATCCTCACTTATACAAAAAAAAAACTTAAGGAAGCACACACATATGTCTACTCCTACTACCTCTTGTGAGAGTAAAATGTCAGCCAGAGAGAAAAATGATGCAGGGAATAAACTTTGGATGAAGTATGAAATTGAAGTAATCGAAAAAAAAACTTTTAGCTTAACGTGATAATTGAGGTGTACTATATATTCATTGGAACCATTCTATCCATCCTTAAAAAATCACGTTGAAGCAAGTATGCAGCAATATCTTTGTTGCAATGTTTCTTCACGGATTTCTTTTTCCTCTTACGGGAGTAATAATACGGGTAGAAGTTATCAGCCTTGGATTATGCGTAGAGTGGGAATAATAAAAATTACCTTCGGTGCTAATCATGACAGTCGTGGAGAAACATTAACCCATTATAACCCAATATCGCTTCTAAGTAACATCAAAATTGTATATGTTTTCAGCTCTACACGTGACATATTTATACTGCGTGTTCTTTTGCGCTTTAACGTTTTATGGCTAAATCTGTACCTGCCACAATAATAATGAATGAGTAAAACATTTTCACATTTTCAAAATTAGAAGTCTTGAAATTTAATTTCTCCTACACACAGCTCTGGGTTAGAAAGGGTTAAGATGAAAACTATTGTAGTAATGAGGGCCAAAATCCCGATGCCACATCTCTGTGATGGATTTAACCACGACGGTTGTAGGGCCTGAATCTGTTCCTGTTGTCCTGTTTCTTTCTCACCGGCTGTTTGCGACCGTTGACGAACTCCGTTGCGTGCACCTGTCGCTTCGTCCTCAGCAACGTACCCTCTCCGTTCTCCGCTGCAGCGACCACGTCGATCTCCCCGGGTAACAGGGCCACATCCGCCGCCAAAAGGTCCCGACCAGCCTCCGGCGAGGCGCGGGCGAAGACCGTCGATAGAAGCAAAGCTCCGGAAATGCACAGGAGGAAAAGCGACTTCATTCTTGCGTCTCGCTCTTTCGGCTCCGTCGTCTGGAATGAGCGGAGTGGTTTACCCGGTTGGCTGGAACACCTTCCTTTGGGTTATTCATAGTTTATTTTCTCTGCCTCGTAGGGCGGGAGGGAGTTCGAAATCCATTGAGGTCACATGTGATCTCAGAGTGCTCACATTCATGAGCTCAGTGTATTCGTGGATTGTAAAACATACGAAACAGGTTTCCCTTCGGACGGCACACTCTTCAACCTGAGTGTGAAACTGAAATTCTTGGGCTTTTCCTAAACTTAGATCGTAGACGAAGCTATTAATCTCAATAATAATACTTGCCGAATCAGGGTTGCAGGCCACTTTATCCATGAAAATTTGAATAGTTGAGAATAGAGAAGATTATTGAAAACTGTCTGTGCGAATCTTACAGTGACACAATGCTTGATATGGTAGGACATATCATTGTAGACATTGATCTAGAAAGCAAGACACCTATTTACGCGGGAGCTACTTCGCATAGTTAATAAACTTAAATTACCTATTGTGCCTAATAATGGACAAATGGAATTTCGTAAACATGAAATTTCAGACATGGAACCGACACCAAATTTTATAACCATGCATGCGTCCCCTGCGGATTCATAGTTTATTTTCTTTGCCTCTTAGGCGGTCGCGAGATGGAGTTTGACGTACATAGAGGCATATGTGAGCTCAGAGTATCCGCGGGTAATAAAACAGTACGAAACACGTTTCCCTTCTCACGGTATTCTCTTAATACTGATTGGGAAGCTGGAATTCGTGGGATTGTCTTAAACTTAGAAGAAGCTATATATTTTTTGTATGATACTAGTAATTATAGTGTAACTAATGGAACAGTAAATCAAAGTAATTTTTAATGGTTTTAGATATGAAATATTTGAGAAAACGGGGTATCCAAATCATCCTGTAAATTAAAATATTGTGGCGTATTATAAGCCTTCCTGGACAATGACCAAGGGGGACAAGACACCTACTTGTGTGACTGATCTTTCGTAAATTCAATATGCCTAAATTATGCATGATGCTTAATTTTACACGACGAAATATTTTAGCTATCCGTTCCAGCCTCGTTAAGTGCAGAAAATTTTATATCAATATATGCGTCTTCATGTACAAAAGTTACTTGAGATTCCATTTTAAGTTCACTTTGATTACTGTAAAGAGTCAGAAAAAATTAAACAATGTGTTTATTTTTCCATAGAAGAGCCTCTTATAGCCCCCTTAAGCGAATCAGATTAGGTTAGGTTGGTCTGCCTCCCTTGCACACTAAGGCTGCAGAAATCGCTATAATCATTGAGTAATTAGAGTAAAATGAAAGCAATGGAGACAAAAGGATGAATCCTGAAATCAAACAATCCTATCAATTTTCAGGTATTCTCTCAGAGTTTGAGTAAAGAAAGTATGGTAGGGTATACATAATAGTATCGTACAAGAAAGTATGAGCGATGCAGCGATCCACTCCGATTACGCCGCCGCGCCGTATTTAAATACATAAATACAAGGTCGGTAAAAGCCTTTTACCGACCTTGCATAAATAGACATTCGCCCAGCGACGCGTGGAAAGGGTTGGATGTTTTCTTCGGCCCTGGTCCAGCGAGATAAACGCATTCAACGTGCGCTGCCGTTTAGTAATCACCAGGCATTCGCCCTCCATCAAGGACGAATTCTTGGCTCACGGAAGAAACCCGAACTCTAGAGACTCGCTGACGACAAGGACGGTAAAGGAATTCCAAAAAGACTTCCTTCTCCTTTGCCTGAAAGAGGAGCCTCAAGTACACGAAAATCGATGTTAGAACATCCTAGCGAACCTAAATCAGTGGCTCAGCCTATGAAGTAGTGTTATAACTTTTCAGCTGTTAAATGAATCCCACAGCGCTAGCAAAAAATCGAGAAACCCGTGCTAGAAGTGCATTGTATATTGGCAGCAACTCGACCACTTTTAATGAAGCAAGCTGTAGGTCAACGAAAATTAACTCCCAGTATTCCTCAATGTTATCAACAACTCATAATAGCACTTACGCTACATATTCTAATGCCAGGGAAACGCTAGCTTATCTTTGAACTTTCCTTCACGTTCCATTTATTTCATTCGAAATCTTCCTTTTCCGTTGTTGTCATCCACTTGTCCCTCGACAATTGTCCTCATCAGGCCATCAAGTCACACGTTATGCCCTTTAAGGTTGTTCCGTCTTCCTTTCAAGGTTTTCATGAGGCTCCTCTTCTCTCCTACTTCTCTTAAGACTTCCTCATTGCCTACGCAGTCGATCCATTTTATCCTCATCATTCTTCTGTAGCACCACATTTCGAAAGCCTCTGCCTTTGATTTCTCTGCGGCTGTCATTTTCCATGCCTCACTTTCGTGAAGAAACATACTCCAAAGGTAAGTTGTCACAAACTGTAAACTTACTTACTCTAGTCATAACTATAGAAGGACGACACTTGGGAAAGAACCACAGATTCACTCGTCGTAAGGTCGTTTTACACGGGGCACGTACTTGTACAATCTGACGCGTGTACGAAAGCGCAGTCAAAATTGCGTCGTGTAAAGCGGTGGATTGCTATAACACATGCGAGAATGGACGTTAGGAGGTAAAATAGCCCCTGTTCTAATTTCGCTCATGCATTGACGCAATTCCACGCCATTTTATAAACTAATGCAGTTCTAACCTGCGCAATTCCGTGCACCGTGTAAAACGGCATGCAATGTTGAGGCGTTACGCCTAATTCACCCCACCGACCCTTCGCCAAATCCGACAGGGAGGGTCAAAGTTCTGCATGGAGTGAATACTACGCGGGAAGGGGAGTACTTTGCACCAGTGTTGGAGGAAACAATTCTGGGCAAGTATGCATGGAGGAGAGATGGTATAGGATTTGTGGATAGGAAAAAGAGTACGCACCTTTGTTACCTTCTAGATTAGATACAGAGTGGAGATACAGTGGACAAAAGATATGGATATAGCGAGTAGTTAGCGAAGAGGGGATGTAGAAAACAGTGTTAGATAGTAGAATTTTGGGTGAAGGAAGGTATTGGAAGGAAGATATTAGAATTTTTGGAATGGAGGTTGGCCTTATTAATAGGGTGGTTTCCTATTATTTTTTAGTGCCTAAACCGAAAGATTATAACTTCTGGAGTACGTATTTCACGCTTTTAGATTTTTAAATGACGATATCTAATTTTAGCGATTAAATGAAAAGTGAAAATTTTCAAGCGCGCGAAAACGCGACGGCTAAGTATGAATGCTGGGAAAAACCCGTGTGACGTCATTCTGGTTCCCGCTGACGCCGTGTGAGGTGACCTTGGGGTAAGGATATGTGTGCCGTTGCAATGCAGGCTGCTAGCAGGTAGCATAGTACCCTGCTAGCAGGTAGTGCTTGGCTTAAAAAAGGATTATTAATACCCTGTCAAACGAAGGAAACTTTACGACCTTAGGCAGTTTTAATAGGTTAACCTCTTCGTATAGAAACTAGGTCCCTGTGACGTCACGTGGAGTGGCATCGCATGGGCGCCAATCTGGCCTTTTTCAAATGATGATAAAATTGACCCTTGCCATTCGTCTAAACCGGTATTTCTAAAACCAAATAATTTGTATATTATGAATAAACTAATGGTGGGTAAGGAATCGCAATCAATGCCTTTCGTTTTCTTTGATGAAGGAAACTGCCCTATTGAAGAAGTCCAAGAAGGAAGGGGTGACTGCCAAAATACTTCTTAAATACCCCATTCAAACCTATTTTAATCAGTATAATACTTGAGTAATAACACCTTTGTTGTGCAATGAAGTCAGAAATTAAGTAAAAATTCATTCCAGGTCTATCTTAATCGATGGAACACTATCGATTATTTTTTTAATATCAGGTTTTAACCCCCGTCAACTATTACTGTTATCTAGCTATTAACCCTAACGTCACGAAATCCCGATCGCACTTAAAATACTTTCCCTGTTTTATTTATAGAAATATGTTTTTAATTGATTATGCTAACTCAATTGACTTATCCTCAATTTTGGGTCCACATTTAGATAATTAAGGAAAAAGGTTTTTTTATCACAGTTGCCTTTTTTCTCGCTGTTTGCTGTTTCCGAGGCACCGTTAAAAATTCGATTTGCGCATTATGATGTCGGTTGAGTGAGAGTCGCATAAAGAAAACTATTTCTCAACCAATGTATTATTTCACTTGATATTATCGAGTATATTCAACAATAACCGAAGAGGTATGCCTTTGTGTAAAGAAAACTCATGTAAATACTTGAGTATTCTTTACGAAAAACCAATATAATTACTGAATATTTATTTATGCTTGTGTTAATTCATATTGATAAAATTTTAAATGTACACTGTGATCTTAGAGCTAAAACTCCCGCATTTTACGAAACTGATTCATTTGCTTCAACATTTAATTCCAATTCAGTACAGGAGATTATTTCAATTGTAACCAGAGAGTGCTAATCTTGTTTTTCAACGTTACATTAAAGAAATGTCGGAATTCTGCCTTCCAAAGGAAATTAGCAAAGCTTCAATCATCTTCCACAAAGTCGTGAACAGGAAATTAAGTCATCCTTTGCTCTTCGAGAAATTTCTTCATTTCCAAGCTTGCTGACGCCCTCACGTTTTCTTAGCGAAGGCCGGGCTGTTTGCTATTCCCGTGGCAAACACCGATAAAATAAAAAGAAAGAAGACGCAAATTCGAGGTGAGAAGGCATAGGGCTTCTCAGAACGCATTCGAATCGTTAGTGGAAGAGGACTAAGCTGACTGAGCGATGGCCAAGCTGCGATTCCACCCGACTGTCTGTGCCTCTGCCGCGATCTTGCTGATCCTGCTGACGGCAACAATGGCCGAGGCCTCGCCGACCGAACACGGAAATCAGGCGGTCAACCCGGAGAGTATCTTCATGATTCCAGACAGACAGCCGCACAGCCCTTGCCCTAAGGATCAACGGCTTGTGAATGGTCGCTGCAGGCATGTCTACTCCTGATCCTCGACGAACAACGGCTGATAATCATCCCCCACGAAGTCCCGTTAACGTCGCAGTGGGACACCATGGCATTTTTAACAGCAGTAGCGACGCATCGTGTCAAGTTATTCGTGTGATCATTATGATAAAATAGTTAAGGTTTTTGACCGCTCCACAGCCGCCAGACCTAACTCTGTGAGGGATACAACGTTATCTCAACTATTTTCTATAGAATTTACAAAAATAACTAACTAGAAGACAGTGTGGTACGTTAATATTAAAAAGTGGACAGCCAAAACCTCTCGCCAAACTGTGTTTTCATTAAAGTAACATGATTATCGCATGTCATCTGTTTGAAGTGGTTGAATAAAATTTCCTCTCGGATAGAACGAAATGCCTTCTATATTCCATGGAGTCTCAAACCACCTTGCCGAAAAGAACTGTGACACGTTAATTTCAGTAGTAACCAACCAAAATCCCTTGCACATTTTTGTTTTCATAAGAAAGAAACAGAGTTATCGCCTGCCCCCTTTCTGAAGTGGTGTAGTGAAATTCTGTGTGGGTGAAACGTATTTTTTATTACTCATGGCCCGATGATGAATACTTGGGGATTATTTTCCATGGCGTTCCATCTATGTTGCTGGAGTACACCATGAAAATTCAATTTCAATATTCAATAGCGACGCGCCAAAAGTCTCTTTCACACCCGTTGTCATCGTAGTAACATAGTTACAGCCTGTCTCCAGTCTGAAGTGGCTGAATTAACTTTATTCATTAATTCCATCAAATATTAATTCATAATAGCGTTTTATTTAATGTATTTGTCATCCGGATGGTCTGAAAAAAGCAGAGAATAAAGAATTACCAGCCCAGGGCCAGTTCATTCCACTAGGGCCTGCAGAGTAGGGAGGTGCGAAAATACACAAGTTACAAAATTTCGAGTCACTCTAGGGGGAAAATGTTTCGATACATTAGTACAAGAAAAAAATAGAATAATTAAAATCGGACGTCATATTCCAATCCCGCTAAGTACCTAAAAATGACAAAAATTAAAATAATTTCTTTTCTTCGTAGTATAAAAAGAAAAAGAAATGTATATTTTTAACGATAACGCAAAAAATTATTACAAATAGTATAGATTATTATTTTATAGATATTTATATATATATTAAATAATAAAAAACAAATTGTTTTAAACAGTTATTTCCGATCGTGCAAGACCGTTAAATTGGGCTGAGATCAAGAAATGGAGAGCATAACAATTCACATAAATATGTTATTGTACTATTTCTATACCCATTTTATTACTTTATCATTTAACTATTTCCTGTCATTTCGTTTTTATTTTATACAGTATGTAATGAGTCTAATGACTTCAGATTAGATTTAAAGTTGCTATAATTTTCCTGGCAAATCTCTCAAGACTTAATTAATAATGGTTTAATAATAGATACTTGTCATATTAGTAATTCGATGCTTAATTGATATCAAAGCGTGTCAGGTGTGGTGGACGAAAGCGTAATCGTTCGGAAGTCTGAAGAATTTTTATTGTGAGTACCTAATCATTGAGAGCGTGAGTAAGAGGACCAAATTGGCGAGGAGATGGCATTCCGAAGAGATAGCCACGACCGCATTGGGATGACGTCATGTCTCAGCGGGGAATACCGAGGATGTACGAGATCACCGTGGAATACTGAGTGCATTTGTAATATGTGTAGGAATGGGAACTTCGTATTCGTAGAAATTAAACGGATAATTGCCTCATTCTTAATCAAATGCGAGAGTTCTGCGTTCCCACAGAAAAAATTATAGACATAATTATAATTATAAAAATTATAGACATCTTACCACCTTGATTAGTGGCTAGATCAAATTTATTATTATGCTTTCACAAATATTGAACCTCAAAATTAGAGGGCACCGTTAAATTGAAAAAATATAATTTACAACGTTCAATCTACACAAAAAATCATCTTCAGAGATATTTAAAAAATTGGCACAAAAATTACTGGAATCTCCATTCAACAATTGGGTCTTAGTAAATTTTTAGGTGCACGAAAGGATAATCCCTCCAAAAGTTAATTCAGCATAAAATTCACTAACTCAAGTCAAGGTGTGGGCTAATTTTTGCGCTTGAACGCTTATACTCGACACCACTGGAGTGATTGATGCGTCCGATTTGTGAATTTTAATGAGCCCATTAAGCCTAGGAGGAATAGGGTTTTTACTGAAAAAAAAAATGCTTATCTTTGGGTTGGAAAAGTTCTTTTGAGCTTCGGGCGGCATCTCTGATAGCTTTTTGGAACTTCTGTGCGTGATCTTTCTCCAACAGTGACAAATTTTATTTGTGAATAAAATCACAGCACCTCTTAATATAGTCCTCCCGCTTCAAATCACCAGGCAATTTCCTTTATCAGCTTTTTAAATCGCCAAATCTTCAGTCAATAGCTTCCTTTGAAATGATCGAACTCTTTTCAGCACTTACACTGCACCTCTAGAAGGTGGTGAGATTCTTATGGCTGGATAAATCTTACATATCTCGTGGGCAACGACAAATTTGACGTATGTATTCGCTCGTTTAGTGGCAACATTTCCAGGCAATCGCTAAAATTTCCAGGGACGAACTTGATCCCTTTAAAAAGGACATCCATTTCTTCCGCATGTTATTTGTGATGAGATAGATTTAACAAGGCTCGAAAGATATGCGTAAAATCGCAGAAAAAAACGAGAACAAATTATATACTATTCTCAAAATATGTGTGGCACAAAATCATTTCAAGTTCAACGGTAAATTTTATAAACAAAATAGTGGCGACGCTATGGATTCACCTCTTTTTTTTCCGCTGTTGGCAGATATTTTTGTTTATCACTTGGAAGGAAAGCTCAGGACAAAGCCTACTAAATTCTGTGGTATACTGGTACCGGCGCGTTGACGATGTAATTGTGCTTTGGAATGGAACTGATCGACAACTGGATAAGTTATTGAGTTTTCTGAATGAAATCCATCCTACGATTTCATTTACCTGTGAAAGAGACACCAATTTTTGTTTTAATTATCTGGATCTTACAATCAAACTCGATAAATACCGGCATTCCTTCTCCATTTTTCGAAAACCCTGTTATACCGATCACGCCATCCCAGCAATTTCAAGATATCATTACTCACAGAAACGTATTGTTTTTCATTCCATGGTTCATCACCTGCTAAGCATACCACTATTATAAGAAGACTTCAGGAAATAAATCATCAGTATTAAACAAACAGCTTCAACCAATGGTTATTTCCAAAATTTATAGACAAATTGATATTTAAAAGACAGAGAAGATTGGCTATCGACCATTTTTTTTCGGCGGACGAAAGCAAAAAGAATCAGTGGTGCACAGTGACGTATCTCGATAAACTTTCTCTGAAAATGGCTCATCATTTTCCTAGAGACAAATTCCGCATGGCTTTTAAGCCTAATGCCACTCTGAGAATACAGCATGTAAACTGTAAGGATCCGATAGATCAATTAAACAGACATGGAGTGTATTCGTTGAAATGCAGCAATTTCAATAGTGTCTACGTGGGGCAGACAGGAAGAAGCTTCGAAGTCAGGAAGAAAGAACATTTAAGTGCTTACAAAAATAACAAAGATTATAAAAGTAATTTTCCTAAACACTTGATATGCAACTGCCATAGGAGTGATTTTAAAATGAACGTTTTAAAATTATGCAACAATCACCGCGAATTAGACTCTAGAAAGCAGTTGGGAATTTTAAAAATTATTGAAAACCAGGACAGCAGTCTGATAAATGAATATATTTGCTTAACCGGTTTACCCTGTTCTGGCGTCCGTTTTAAAAATTCATCTCTTCCTTCGTCAGATAACAAGGTCAAAATAATAAGATAAATACACAATAATTTACGCGTGATGATGATGATGATTATTTATCGAAACCCGGGTCGCTTTATGTAAAAAATGGTAGTGGTGTAAGTAAAAGTCAACTATTCAAGAAACCTCATTTCAACACAATGGTAAGTTATATAAAACTCTTCAAATAATCTATATATATAAAAGAAAGTCGAAAATCGTGTTAGTTAGAACACTTATAACTCGAGAACGGCTGCACCGATTTCAATGAGATTTGGTTCTTTGGATTCGTCTGAGGCGGGGTTAACATATAGGCCATTAAAAAAGGAAAATTTCACCAAAAAAAATTCATCTCTTTCCTATGGACATGCTTTTAGGAGTTATAGTAACACAACAATTGATAAGTTGGTCAAAACTACAAATTAAATAATTTGTTTTGTTTTTACCACTTTAATAACTGAATTTAGTAACAATATAACATTTTAACTACTAAATATATTCAAAATATTAATTAAATTGAAATTACATTTAAAAAATTTAATTCGAGCTAATTGTAAGCCCAGCCGTGGCCCAGCTCGAGTTGACACTTCACTACCGTGTTTGTAAACAAATCTCCAAGCAATTGTTGACAAACGGTAATGTCCGTGTTCTGATCGAGTAGTTTTAACTCATTTCCTTTGATGATTGCAAATTAGTTTCAGCGGAAGGTAAGCTCATCAACAAAGAGTTCCAGAATATGATTGATCACCAAAAGAATCAAAGATGGTTGATTTAGCGAGCAAGAACGAAGATGTGGATGACTAAAACGAGGTAAATTCAAATAGTTCGTACTCTGCATGGATTCGAATCTTTTAAATGTGTAACAAACTAAGACGAAATCACCAACTATCTATCTATCTGAATAATTTAAGTCCTTGGACGTACCTGGCTTACTAAGGCACGATTTACAGAAAAATGTAGTTTCTGTGCTCATGATCTTTCGAAGCCTAAACCAACCATAACTATCCAACGGAACGTGTTTGATCATTAAAAAAATTGGCGATGAATGTGATTCACGCAACTTTACTCAAAGGAAAATTCAAAGGTTAGGAAGTCCTCATTCCGTAGATTCCATGATCTCAACTCATATGCCCTTTTGAGCTGAAACGTATTCAATTTACAATTCGTGTTGCATTCGTGATAACGATTAAAAAAATCGCATGGTCAGTCTTTCAGTTTTTGTGTTGTTTGTGCTCATGTGCTAATGAAAACCCATGATTTTCTCATGGTAAATTTAGCGTGCTATGTTCACGAGTCGATAAACCATCCTCTGTATTTCTTCCTTCGCTTCAAGTGCGTAGCTAGGATAGGGGGTTTTGGGCGCAGCTAATACCACGGGTCTGTAGGGTATAGAAAACTCGCTAAGGTAAGCGGGAAGTGTGGGAGCACTTCCCCCAGACATTTTTTAAGATAAATGGTTCAAAATAGTGGGTTTTGTGGCTGTGTGAATAGTTAAATATGTTTTGTTTGTTAGTCATCCGTCCCCCTAATATTAATAACAAAATCTTTCATAAAAAAATTCTCTAAGCTCTTGGGGGGGGTTTATCCCCCAAAACCTCCCCTCTCTGCGTCACTGCTTTGCTTCGCTATATTTATTTAGCTTCATCCGCTTCATCTTGCGCCTGATAACAAAACAAAAACTGTTGTTTATCAGAAGGTGCTTGACGCAAGACATTAAACCCGAATGTGTAGGGCTCACTGTGGTGCGTTTACGCATGCAGTACGTTTACGCATTGCATTTTTTCCAAACAGAGATACCTACTAAAACTGGCGCGCCTTAAGTCATTTAATGCGAATGCTGCTTCATAGGGGCTTTTCTTGCACGATTTTGAGCATCAGTCAAGCGTCGGTCTGGGGTCGTGTCAACCTGCCCCCTGAATGGGCCAAGTGTATGCAACAGACTTGGACCTAAAAACATTTTTTTACAGCTAATAACGCAAATAGCCAACAACTGAATGCGTATAATTTTTATTTCATGAACTGCTTTATTAAACCACAGTGCCCAAAATTTCATAAGCTAAAACGTAAGAAAATTTGTTGAAAAAAACCCGCGTAAACGTGCTCCGATTCACCCTATGTAGATTCAATAAAGAAAATGTCTTTCTGACAAGCAATTTTGGTACTCATTTACGTAGTTTTATTGAATTTGTATCCTTATTTTATTATAATAAATTAAACATGATTAAAAACGATACAGCCGCTCTTGATTTATAAATGGTGTAATAAACTGTAAGTTCATTGATTGTTAGGCGGTACGAAGTTCGCCGGGTCAGCTAGTAATTTTATGAAATGTAGGTACTACGAGGGCCGTTTTTTATCAACCTTCTAAGGGTAATGATCAGAAGACGAAGTGATTGATTAGAAATTATTTCATTGTCAAATGTTTAGCACATTTATGGTGTCCTTTCGACATAATCGCCTCGGCGATTGAGGAATTGGTCGTGCCTGGAGACAAGCTTTACTATACTTTCTTCATGGAATGTTGCCGCCAATGACTTCCAATGAATTATGCATTTGCCCTGAAGCTCATCGCCCGTTTGAAAACGCTTACCATCTAGACAGATCTTCGTTTCAGCGTAAAGATGGGAGTCCCCCGGCAATAGGTCGGCATTGCACGATAGGTATTCGATAATATCCCATTGAAACCCTACGCCCAACGTTTTTCTCTGTATATGAAGCAACTTATTTAGAGACTATCAGGCTCAGAAAATTTATTTTATTTTTTTAGTTCGCGTAAAAAGTGTTGTTTTTCTTTAAAATTTATTTTTATATAGTAATATTATTACCTTTCCCTTACCGCGTGCACTTCAAGAATGGCTGAATACCACAGCAAGCAAGTCACTTTAGAAATACAGAAAGTTTATCTCAAATGAATGAATTAGATAACTACGGTTTCCTTCCTCCCCAAAATGTTAACTATACATTATTAAACCCGCTCTGTGGCGGTTGTATTTACTGACAATGGCATAGACTTCATTTCTTACACCAATCACTGAGAATGGTAGGTCACCTGCATTTATGACGTAGACAGCACTTATAAAAGTAGAGGAGAGAAGTTTACCTCTACTTTAGGTATGAATGTGCCCTCTCTCTCTCAAGCCATTTTTACACCTCGAAGATCTCATTTTCCTTACAATTTCACTTCTTATTCCACGCACACACGATCATAATGGACTCTCATTTTCCTCTTTAAGACTAAGTTCACTAAAAAGACGCATTACTTAAGTAGTTGCTGAGAGGAAAGACGATAGCGTAGTGGGAATGCATGACTAGGCGATGGCTAGTCTGGATCGCCCGGCAACTTAGATGGAGACGTACGTTAAACCGAGCAATGAGGGAAAGATAAAACAATTATTTTATTTCCACAGATTTTATTTCTTAACCGACGTAGGTTTCGGCAATATACACTGTCACTATCAAGGTTGGGTCAAGATAACGACAGTGTAGTATATATTTGACCCCTAAGTCGGTTAAGGGATAAAATGGTGAGAGAAATAACAAATATTTTATTTTTTTACATGATATCGATTCTCGATTTCCACATGGTATCCCACAAGGCAGAGGCATCTTCAACCTTTTTTCATGCAAGGGCCAAAAATAGATTTCACGTCGTCCAAAAGGCTCCTCTTCCATCCACCATCACATCAATAAGATAAATAAAAAAGATACAATTTCAAAGTGCAATAATCTTTATTGGTTAAAAAGTTCAATCAGTCAGTGCGACAACTTTTATTTTTGACGAGTGTGTCGATATTTTGGTTCGTGATACAAAATTTCCTTTAACCTCTAGGGGCCGCAAGAAATTATCCGGGGGGTGAAAACACTTGCCTTAAGACGTTAAACTCAATGAGGGAAAGGTGGTTTTAACCCTTAATCGGTGACGTGCGGTCTAAGAGACCGCTGCGGTCATAAAGTTATGAATAATTTCAAAATTGCTATTTCAAAATAGCTGTAATCCCCGTGAGCGTCATAATTTTGTATGATAAGGACAAAGCCTTCTTAAAATTCAACGCTCTTGTTATTTATTTCTGAAAATTTGCAGCTGAATTTGATTAGCGGTCAGTGAGACCTCACGGCACTAAATTGAAAAAACCGATAAACGTAATGCTGGTGGAAATGATTCAAAAAGTTGTTAAAAACAATTCATAGTGATTTATCAAGAATAATAATTATTATTACTTTGTAATAAAGCATTTTTAATTGCATAACGTGGATAATTAAGTACTTAATTTAAAAAAGTGCGATAATAATAACTCAATTGTTTTAATATCAGTTTTTTATCCTGTATAAAATAACAATTTTTATTGAAAAATTGGTTCGTATTTGGAATGCATAATATTTAATATAAGTTTTAGAATAGTCAAGAAGCCAAAGAAACATTAAATTAAGCAATGAAAATGACTTTGAAACGTTTTATGAATTTTTATTTTATTGCGGTCTCCCAGACTGGCACTCCCAGTCACTGGTTAAGTGTAACAAGAATTGCACGTCACTGGTTAAGGGTTAAAAGAATAGGTCTCAGAATGGTTAGAGGAAAGAGGGGAAGGAATTGAGTGTCCCGGAGAGAAGAGGGAGATAGGGATTAGGGAAATAAGGGTGAGGAAAATCCCGTGGAAGTAGTCGGAGAAAATGATCCCCATGGTAGCGCTGGTCTAGACCAATGACTGCTAATCCCGGTGTCGCTGTAAGGGGATTGTTTAACGCATGGGCGCACCAGCCGCGCAAATCTACCCCTTGCATAATCTGTTCGTTATCCGGCAATGGCCCACGAGGAAACCTTGTTTCTTTCCAACTGGTTCCACAAGGTTGGATTTTGTATCCCATTCCGTGTTGAAGCTACCGCCGATGAAAATTACTGAAGGACCAATTTCTTCGCTTCCGTTCCCAGCAATGAGAGAGCGTAATAAATTAATCTGGAAGGAAATGATAAAATAATTATTACAGAAAGGTCTTTTATTGTCATTCCCTGTGTGCTCCTTTAATACTGCACCTATAGTGATAGTTGAGGTATCATTTAAAAATATAAATCACCGGTTTCTGACGAAAAATACAATATCAATCTCAATTTTTATATTTACCTATTGATTTGACTTAATAGTTTCAATGTTTCCATGTCGATTACTCGCTCGATGTATATCGTCTCCAAACTTTTTTTCTTCTCTTCAAAAAGGTTTAAAAACCCGTTAAATCCATATCTAAACCAAAGAAACGTAATATACTCATGCAAATATTTTAAAAATAAGAAGAGTGAAAATGTTAATGTTCTCTAAAAGAGATAATGTGGGTAAAAAAAAAAAATAACCTCAATTGTAAAGAAAGTACTTTATAATACACTATCTTCTCTAATTCTTCCCTGATAGCGTGAAAGTGCGAAATTTTCGCAGGGGTTGCCTAATATTAAATAATGATGTTAGATGAAAATATTGAACTTCATTGTTATAAAATGTATTCCACCAGGTAAAAGTATCCAATCAGTTCCCCAGGGGTCATTGCCAGATAGCAAATAGCCCGATAGCAGGGCTGGAATCTTTGTCCCATTCAGTGTTGAAGCTTCCGCAGACGAAAATTATTTAAGGACCGATTTCCTCGCTCCCGTTCCCAGCATGGTGGGAGAGTAATAAATTAATCTGGGGAGAAAATAATGGAATAATTATTTTTAATGAAAATAATTGAACTACATTTTTGTTAAATGTATTCTACCAGTTGAGGTGAGTTTAGGTAGTGCCATTTCCTCCAGCCACAAATTGAACTTCGCTCACAAATTAGACAGTGTTACCCAGATGTTAAGTGAATTTGGCTGGGAGTCGCTAACGACTCTGACACTTCGTGCTAGGATTAGATTCCTTGAGCAATTTAGAATAGATATCTTAAAGAGCGGCACGGAGAACATCATAATAGAGCCCCACTACATTTTTAGATCCAACCGAAGCGATAAATTAAGAGATATATTTTACCGAACAAATAGATATGGGAATTCTTTTTTCCACGAACCACAAAGGACTTCAATAAATGCAAGTCGTGAGTATTTTGAGCATATTATAAGTAAACGGCTGGTGTTCTAACACTCCCTGCCACACGCCTTTTTAGGCAGCTTGCGGGATAGTATGTTTATGTAGATGAAATTCACAGCAAGGCCCTATTCTCTTTTATTCAAACTATAAATTATATTCTCCTACTCCGCCAACCCCTCCATGAACGCATTCTTCCCCCGACACGGGATTTTTAACATTCCCTCCCCGTTCAGTACTGGCTCGACTGGCTCCATCGATACTAGGGATGAGTCGATCCTAATTTTTTTCGATTCATATCCTGTTTCTTTGATAATGAATTCCAAAACCGATTCCATCAATTCTTATGCATAGTAACAGGTGGAATATTGATTTGTCAATAGCATTGCTGTCATTAAAACTTAAGAATAAAATAGCGAAGACAATTAAGTGGCCCAAAAAGTATAATGATAATAATTAATATAATTAAAGATTTCTACCGGTTAAGGTAGGTTTCCATGGAGTACTAAAGTAGTATTCTGGGAGCCTCCCTTCCTTTCAAGCCCTGCCGTCTTCAATTCACTGTAAGGACTACCCCCTTCCATTCTATCTAAAAATCCTATTCTCTTCCTTCCTCTTCCTCCTATACCTAACATTCTACCCTCTAACGCTATCTTCAATATCCACTCCCCGCTAACCACCCCCTTCGTCCAACCTTCTGTCTCCTTCTTATATAATATGAAAGCTGTCTCTCCTCACCCACCATGTTCAGCACTTCGTCGTTCCTCTTCCTCTACGTCCATTACACCTTCTCCATTCTTCGCCATACCCACACCTCGAATGCCTCCAGTTTTCTCTCGTCCTCCTTCCTTAGTGTCCACGTTTTCGTACCGTAAATAGCTACACTCCAGATCAAACTCTTCACTAGCCTTTTCTTTAAACTCTTACATAACGATCCTCTCAGAAGCTCCTTCCTGTTCCCGAATGCCTCCTTTGCTAGCATGATTCTCTTCCTGATGTCCTTACTTCTGTATCCGTTTTCCTTTAATTTGCTGCTTAGTAGTTGAATTGGTCTACCTGCTCAAGCCTTTCCCCACCTACTTTTACCTTAAGTTTCACTTTTCTCGATACTTAACAAAACCGCATGGCCTTGGTCTTTTTGTGATTAATCCTCCTCCCATACTTCTCGCAACGATCCTTTAACGCATCTACTAGAGCCTGCAGTCCGCTCGCTGACTGGGTAATCAACGCTTGATCATCTGCGAACCTCACTGCCTTAAGCATCATTCCTCCCGTCTTTATTCCAGCTTCTAACTCACCCCAAGCCTCTGTTACCATCTCCTCTGCGTACACGTTGAAAAGTAGCGGCGATAGCGCACAGCCTTGCTTCACACCTCGGCCAATAGTTGCCAATCCAGATTCTCCGTTCGCTACCCTCACTTGCGCAGTCTGGGCCATATACAGATTACGAATCAGTCGCCTATCCCTCCAATCTACACCTATTCTCTTGAGGATATCCATTTATTTTACCCAGTTCAATCTATCAAATGTTTTTTTTTCTTAATTCACGAAACAGGCATACATTTCCTGGTCATAATCTAGGTACTTCTTAACCATGGACCTCATTATCCTGTTGCATTACGAATTGACTATCCTTTTCTAAAACCAAACTGATCTCCGCCCAAGTACTCTTTTGCCCTCGCCTCCATTCCTCTGTTCAATATCCTAATCACCGCTTTCGCCGCTGCTTATCGTCCTATAATCTCCGCATTCCACCGCTTTCTTTTTTTACGGCATCTTTTTTTAATCGATAGCCCTACATTACAAATTTAGCTTCTTGGGAGGGAGGTCGCAGACGGGGTTATCGGAAGTCCTCTTTATCTCGGGGAGTGTTGCGCAAAAAAAATGATATCACATTTTATTTAATGGTAATATTTTCTTTGTGAGCTTCAAAGAAGGAGGTTTGCGTTGGTTCGGTGGTTTCCAACTCCGTGACGCGGGTTATAATCCCAGCGGTGGCATAGTTTTTTTATACCCCCGCCACTCTTTTGAGCTATTTCACTTCTAAGACGATCCTTACCTCCAATTGGACGTTAATCACTGGTACCCTCTGCGCCTTTCGTTAGGAGGATGGATAACTCGTATTTTTCCAGTAATAACTGTAAAGTCTTTTTTTCTAATACGTTCAGGCGTGGTATACTGGTATATTGAAATTAAAGTTAAGTGCTTTTTCCACAGTTGAAACTTAGGTTATCGTCTGTAATTGTTTGAGTATGTATAGTACACCGCCAACATTTGCCTGTTTCTCACATTAAAAAAAACTGTATATGACAAAATACTGAGTATTTTTTATTATTTGAGATAAGTAAAAATATTGACCATGTCCAAATACTCTCTAATGATGAAGAGGCTACTATAAGCATCCAGCGAGTAATTTCTCTTTAAAACATACTAGCAGAATTGAAGGTGTTGGTTCCTTTAAGAACAGAGTAATTCCAACGTTATTTTTCTCATCTCTCTTCCTTCATCAACTTTCCTACGGCGCAAATGACCTAAATTATAATTATCGCTTGCCTATTCCAAATACCATACCAATAACCTGCAAGAATATAAGTTCCGATTGAATTGAGTTCTAAAAATACCCGAGGAATGGAACTTAATCCATTAATAATCTTCACGCACAACCCTGCAAGACAAGTAATTTTTTCCTTACACTATGACCTAAGCTCATTTTTGGTCATGAAACTTTCGATTTGAAAATTAAAACTTACCAGTACATTTTACAACCTACTCTTCTATATCTTTTCTCTAGAGGAGCTACATATTTTTATGTTGGATCAAAGAAAATAAGGCATTGGAGTTAGTTTGTCATGAGATGCAGGAGAAGTGGATTAAGAAATGGAGAGGGATAAACCCTTTCTAATCCACAGCTGCTTCTGGGAGAAATTATAGCTCAAGATTTCTTATTTTTTAAATGTGAACATTTGCTACTGAATTATGATAGTTTTTGCAGCTATATATTTCACTGTTAAACTTTACCGCACAAAAGAACTCGTAGTTTAACCCCTAGAGTGCCGGAAAGTGCTATGGCGCTCCTCCTGCAATGTCACTCTTAGATTCTGATAGTTCACTAATCATTCAACAGTCAATATTCATTTTATTTTAACTTTAACTATTTTCTTTAAATTATAAAAACTCAAAATTACCAAAACTTCGTCAAATATAATATTAAAAAAGGTGAAACCGCGTACAATAAAGATTTCCTAAAGTTTTTTAATATGCCTTTAGTTGTTTTTAGGACTATTTTTCCTGACCTACGGCAAAATCAGAAAAAAATGCATCGGCAGTTTCAGCTTAGTACCTAGAAAATTGGTTGGCACACGAAGGGTTAAAATCTTTCCAGAATTGATCTGAAAATTTATACATTTTGATGTTGCTTAAAAGCAGCATTGGGTTATGATGCGTTAAGGTTTTTTCTAGGGATGGACGGATCCAGGATTTTTTCGGACCCGGATTCGGATCGGATCCTTGATTTTCGGAGCCGGATCTTTCGAATCGGATATTTTTGGATCCAAATGCATTTTCCTGCAATTCCTGCTATTAAACGAAGTAATTATTCAAGTATATTCTGGGTACGTACAATCGAAGGAATGCCTTTCAGTTTTTCATACACATTTTAATATTTTTATAAATTAAAAATCATTTTTATAGGCTTTCAAATTGTTTTTTTTTTAACATTTTTACATGCTCAGGACCTAAACTTTTACGCTTGGGTTTGGAAATGAAAATAGGAAAAAGCTTCGGATAAACCACTGACCAGTGGCGTAGGACAAGAATCGCATGCGACGGCGCATTCGGAGAGAGAATCGAAACTCTTTCCACCCTTATTGCATTCACTGAAGCTCTATCATTTAAAATTTTGGGACCAGATCCGATGTCTTCCGCGACTTTGGATCCAATGTATCCGATGAAGGGCAATATCCGCGGATATTTGGATCCGAGGTATCCGATCCGACCATCCCTAGTTTTTTCTCATTATGGTGAGATTTTTAAATTGCATCGTATGAATTGAACGTGGTAATGTATAATTTATGCCTCGAGGGAGAGGAATCCGTGAAGGGAGGTGAAGGTTAGGAATGGACCGCCTTCATGGAGATGCAGTGTTTGCGGAAGAGGTCGCCTTGAGCGTGGGAGTGGCCTTGGAGGATTGGGGGCTGGTTATAAAACCAAATTCCTCTCGGTGAAGGGCAGGGGATTGTATCTCCTCATCCGCGGCTGGCTCTGAGGAGTGGATTAGGGTAAACGCGTGTCTCGAAGGCAGACGAGAAGAAGGCCGAAACTGACGGATATTCGTGCCGAGAATACACTCCCGACGATTGCGTGCCGCGAGCGAAACCGGCGCTGATGAGTCAACGGGTGAGAGTGGGATATAGCAATGCACGCTAACGCTCAGCACTCCATCTTGATTGGTCATTTTTTGCATTGCTTGTTCAAAAACTAACTTACCATCTAGAAATTTAGAAGGAGAGTAGAACAGCATTTTGCTAACATTCTCCTGTATATTATATTAGATATTTAATTATTATAATGGAGGAGGTGTGAGGACAATGGGAACGAGTATTTTTCCTAAATATAATTCGGTACAGAAATTAATTTTAAAAATATACAAAAAATTTGTGGCCATAGGATACGAACGGGTCTCATTTCTGTGCTGGAATCGATAGGAAAATCCAAGGCTTTACTACATATCTCATTAGTTTTGAACTCATTAGTCTCATTAGATTGAACTCATTACTTTTTTTTAGCAAACTTCTGTACCTAATTCTATTTAGAAAAAAATCACTTGTACCCCTTGGCTTCTTACCCCCTCAATTATTAAAGCACTCCACCGATTAAGGTAGGTATTTATGAAGTCTTTACGAAGTATTCTAGCAGTATTCATGAAGTATCCTCTTATTCCGCGGACTACCCATACAATTCACAGTAAGGCCTACTCATTTTCATTCAATAAATCCTATTCTCTACCTTCATTTCCTCCTTTACCCAAAATTTTTCCCTCTAATACTGTTTCAACAATCCTTCCCCGCTCTGTATTCGCTCAGTCCATACTTTCTGTCTCCCACGTATCTCATCTAGAAGCTGCCTCTCCTCAACCACTTCGTCGTTCCTCCTCCTCCCCGTCCACTTCACTTTCTCCATTCTTCTCCAGACCCACTCCTCGAACGCCTCCAGTCTTTTCTCGTCCAATTTCCTAAGTGTCCATGTTTCCGCACCGTAAAGCGCATGACTAGTCTTTTCTTTAAGCTCTTACGCAACGATCATTTCATTAGTTCTAGGAATTAAGCCATCTCAACTGGTTTCCGAATCTCATCAACATAGAACCACACGATGGCTGAATGAATTTCTCCATTTATCATTTTCGTATTTAATTATATTCCTAATTAGTTATCATGGTGTACTTACAATATCAACTCTCCTTATTTTTAAAACTATTCATATAAAAATCATGATTAATCGATTAATCATGATTTTATTAAATCCTAGGTATCATCGGGGAACAATAGTTTATCTATAAGTAACAGCATTTTAATATAAGGAATACCCTGACGATATATTAAAAAAATCAGTCAAATAAATGTATATAGCTCTTGCCTCTCAATTATTCACCTCCTCTTCTGTGAAGCCTCTATCTATTGTGTTCCTACTTATGCATAAAAATGTTATTAACTGTGAAATTGTTAAGTATTCAACCGATTAAGTTTGGTTTACATGGAGTATTAACGAAGTATTCTATTGGAATCCCATTCCTTCATGTACTCCCCTCTTGTATTCACATTAAGGCCCACTCTCTCTCATTCTATCAAAAAAATCTATCTTCTTCCTTCTTCTCTCTCGTTTACCCAACATTCTGCTCTCTGATACTGTCTTCAACATCCTCTCCCCGCTAAGTACTCGCTCCATCCATACCTTCTGTCTCCTTCGTATCTCATCTAAAAGCTGCCTCTCCTCACGTACCATGCCCAACACGTCGTCGTTCCTCATCCTCACCGTCCATTTCGCCGTCTCCATTCTTCTTTGAAATGAGATGATAAGAATGAAATTGCCAGTGGTTAAGAGAGAAAATGAAAGTGTTTGATTTGGCGTTGCAAATGAGACGGCCAGTCGTAAATATAAATATGAAGAGGATATATGGTTATATGAGGGATGTAAAAATGGTACGAATGGTTTTAGTATCTGATACCTAAGTTCTTGCCTACCCCCTGATACAGCATACTGAACGCTCTGCATCGCACAAGCGCGTGCAATGACGACTGTTTTAAATGCAAAGCTTCGATAAACTTTCGTAATTTATCATCAGCAATTCAGAGTTTGTTCTCTCTGATAAGACAGTGGCTTAATTATGTTGAGTTACTCTTCTTTGCCACAGTAATCAGAACCGGCCCGAACTCATTTTATGACAAATCACTAAGAAATTTGCTTCCAAGGAAGTTAACTTTTTTGTGATAATTCGGAGTAACTGGTAGCATACTTACGCTCCTGCTTATAAGGTAAGCAATTCTTTAAAAGAAAGGTAGGCTTATTCATTACTGCCTTGTGAAATGATTTTTCCGCAGAGAATTGAATACGTGGTGTATCTGAAACGAGATAATGTGCTTTAAGACGCATATTTTAATTTTTTCTATAAGGATAAATATATATTGCTGTTTTCAGCCAAGTTCAGAACGACAATAAACAATGCCATAATTTATCGCATTTTTTTGCTCACTTATTCGTGTGCATTGCACACTATCAATAAGGCAAGAGTAACCAGAAAGGCGGGAAACTTGGAAGTTGGAATTCATGGTAATGTAACGTTACGTCGTAAAATCTGGTTGATTTTTCACGTAAGTCCAGACAAGGGAAATACTCCAACCGTCGGTCACATGCTGGATCAGGGTAAGACTCCACAAACAAGAAAAACAGCTCACAAGAAAAAGGTAGCCAAAAATAATTTACGAGTTATTACCGTACGATATCTATTCAAAGTAGAGTATTCAAAAAATCAGAAGTATTACAGAAAACAATGATAGTAAATTCATGATCCCAAAGGAAACATTACCAGCTAAATACCAGCAGAAAATTGCTCTAAAAATCTCATGCCTCACAAGACATGTGACTCCCAGCAGGTCACGATCAGAAAGAGGGCTCCCCATTTCAGGACAAGCAGTATTTTGAGGGGAGGGATTCTTCCAGGGAGTGGAGGGGTAGGCAGGCGAATTCAACTACGGCGCCACTCTGCATAGGACGGCCGCTCCACAAAATCAGCCTTCCCCTGGTTTTGAGACAACAGCACTGCACCCAGAATTTTCCCCTCAACTTCTGGGTTGGAGACATCAGAGGAAACAGAGGGATAGTTCATTGGAACACATGGAGGGGAGGGAGATACTGGGGTGAGGTGTTGGAGGGAGACAGAGTTGTGATAGGACAATGGTAATACTTCTCACTCCAAGTCCAATACTAAGGCCTTAGCACCGATTTCCCCTTGCTTGCCAAGGAGAAGTATTTCTCCGCAGTAGTCCTATATAAGTCTTGCATTGCAGGTAGGTTGGTTCGGGGTTGGTTCGGGGTTGTTTCGGGGCTGTTTCAGAGGCTGATTCCAGAGGCAGGATTTCCAGAGACAGGATTTTGCGAGACAGGGCCTTTTGCTTCAGGCCTTTTGCGCGAAAATCCTTTGCGCGAAAAACCTTAGCGCGAAAAATCCTTAGCGGGAGAAGTTCTGCGGATAAGTTCGGAGGAAGTTCGAGGAATTTCTGGGGGGGGGGGGTACCAGAAATTTTTGGGGGGGGGGACACTAAAAAATGCCACATCCTCTGTGGGAAAATGACCACAAAAATTGCTTGAACTTGGGGACCAAGACACGTCCACCAAGAACTGATTTATGCCTAGAAAACTTATCGAGGCATCACAGGTCCACTGGTTTTCACTGGATGAACCCTCACTGTTTAACCCCCATGAATTTCACAAAAACCATTAGTCAGTGGTTAGAATTGAACTGAATATAAAAAGTTTATTGATTGAGACAATAGTTTTCAAGAAATATCACTCAAAAAATAGTTTTGACAAGAACATACATTTTTATCACTCTGTAAATAATAACCTCAGGAGTGATGTTTGGAATTCAACAGAATTCTTAAGTGAGTAACATGACATAATTACAAGAGTGAGACAAGAAATATTGCTGAATTGATATAGAGTAGATTATTTAGTATTACATAGCAAGAAAATAAAATTAATAATCAATATGTCATAATGTGATGCTTGTTTCGGTGTACAGTGAATCAAAATTACAAATAATTATCATCAGCGACTAGAAGGAACTGGGAAGATTATATTTGGTATAACACCAGGATATCTTTACCAAACTCAAATGTTCCTTCTCTCATCAGAGATATTTTGTGGTTTTTAAAACCAAGTAAAGCAATACAATAACCAACCACTTAGTAAATGGGCAAGATTGGGTTGGTGAAGCAGTTGGGTTCATAAGAACCCTGGGTTGTCCCATTAGTTGGGTTCAACCACCTTATCAAAAAACAACGATTCACAAAAATGGGTTTTAAATTCTACCCAAAATTCATATTGCAACCCAAGAGAAAGTTAGGGTCGACCAACAAAATATATACCCCATATTATATAATCATTAAGTACAAGTTTATTCAAAAATACGGTTATTCACTAAATAATTATTAGTTATCAAAATAGCAGCAAAAATATTCAGCATAATATCTGTCTCACTTAATTGATATACTTTGGCATTATTAATTCTCCCTTTAAACCCTCCATGTTTGTAAATATTATCAATCCATAATTAATTATCAATAAAGGATCCTCCAAAATTCAACAAGATTTACATAAATAACAATAGATTGCACTAAATTCCTCGATTTTCCAATAATTATTAATATTTACAAGGCATATGGTATTCATGTCAGATATTGATCAAGTACTGACTAAATTTAATCAAGATGTGTATATATATATATATATATATATATATATATATATATATATATATATATATATATATATATATATGAAAGTTTAAAAACACAGTCACCAAAAATAGACACAAAATAAAAAAGAAAACACTCACACGAAAATTAAACTGAGAGACTTTCGCGGTTGTAGCCGCTTCATCAGTCAAGGAGAGAATGAGGTGGGAAGGAGTGTTTTGGAAAAAGGAGTGTGTTGGCAAAAGGGAAAAGGTGATGGGAGGAGGGAGGGGTGTATTGGGGCGGGGCTAACAGGATACATTCAAACCAGGCTGGCCTCCTGCTGTCCGTCATCCCCACATACATCTCTCCCGGTCCCCACACATTGTTTATCGCATGATTCCATGTTTAATCTATGTTTCAAAGTTTCTATCATTGCCTCCCTGCCACCCACTGACTCGCCCCTCAATCTCCACACCCTCGAATTGGCATGCATCTGGCGCCTGCAAGCCAATAAACAGCCTGGTTTGAATGTATCCTGTTAGCCCCGCCCCAATACACCCCTCCCTCCTCCCATCACCTTTTCCCTTTTGCCAACACACTCCTTTTTCCAAAACACTCCTTCCCACCTCATTCTCTCCTTGACTGATGAAGCGGCTACAACCGCGAAAGTCTCTCAGTTTAATTTTCGTGTGAGTGTTTTCTTTTTTATTTTGTGTCTATTTTTGGTGACTGTGTTTTTAAACTTTCATATTATGTGCTACGTTGCATCGCATTTCTGCAAAACATTGAATATATATATATATATATATATATATATCCCTCAGTATTAATTAGACAAGTCAAAAAAAGAATCATAGGCGATGCTAACAAAATGAGAACTGCAAATTGCATCAACAAAAGAAATCACTCTAAGTTTCACTCTTCAATTAACAATAGAAATGAGAGCTACATGCTGGTTGCGACAAGATGAAAGTTCATACTTGTCGGGCGATGAAGGTCGCAACTCAACGCCAAAGCCACACTAAAACACAGTAGGCAGTCTTAAGATCAGCTGATCAATTCAATCACTCAGCCATCGATAGAATATCGAACACTGCAAAATCACGACACTTATCACTGTCAAGAATTGTGAGAATGTCCATAAAGTCTTGGTGGAGGAAAGGTGACACAAAACACAATTGAATCTTAATAACTGGGGCCACCTCCACAGCTTATCTGGAAACGAGCCATCTCGGGGATTTATCCCCAAGTTATTCTCCCGTCCTCTCCCTCCAAGCACCCATAATTCCTCCACCTTACCCCATCTCACAATCACAGTAGACCAACACTAAATTACATGAGTGAGTTAAGCAGAATGAGAATAAGCAAGTACAATACAATATTTCAGAACAATTTCAATTACAAGCATAGAAATAGACTTATTATTCATTATTCAAAACAATATTATTAGGAATCAAGAGAAATTCAACACCGAAATCAAGCATCAAATAGTATTTGAGAACGCAAACATTAGCATTCATTGAGAAAAATAAAAAAAAAATTAAAAAAAATCAATGATATTTCTCTCCTTTTAATTACTGGAATTAGCAATGCCACCATGATATGCCTTTAAATGAGAAACATGACAAATTTTCTCTTTCCCAGGAGAAACTTCCAGAATAACTGTTACAGGAGAGAGATACTTTTTAAGGACGAAAGGTCCGTTCCACAGAGGTTCCATTTTTGCCATTTTCTGTTCACCTTTAGAACTGACAGGATGGTTTTTGCAGAGAACAAGATCTCCCACACAGAAAGTGATTTGGGAGTGAGATTTATTATAGGATTCTTTATACCTATTTCTGGCCTTTTTTAAATTAGCAATAACATGATTCAGGAAGACTTGTCTGTCATTATCGCTGAGATCATTCTCGAATAAAGATTTTGGAATGTCCCACTGATTAATTAAAGGATGCTTTAGTTCTCTGCCGAAAATTATTTTGGCAGGAGAATAACCACTGCTCTCATGAGAGGCAGTGTTCAAGGCAAAATTTAAGTCAGCAAGCATAGAGTCCCACATATGGTGAGCATTATTGCACAAAATAGCAAGTGCAGATTTTAGATTTCTATGCAATCTCTCTACCTGATTAGAACAGGGATAGTATGGAGAAACAAAAATTTGCTTAACCCCCAGTTGCAAACACATCTCCTTAACGGCATGAGATTTAAAAACTTGTGCATTATCAGACACCAAATATTTAGGAAAACCGAATTTCGGGAATACTCTTTGAGTGAGTATTGAAACAACCGAACCAGCCGTAGCCTTACGAACTGGCTCAAGAAAACAGAATTTAGAAAAACCATCAATAAGAGAAAGTATATATTGGTGTCCACCTTTAGTCAAAGGTAAAGGTCCCACAAAATCAATATAAAGTCTTTCCCAAACTTCAGAAGGATTGTGCGACGATAGCATGCCAGGAGGTGGAGCATTTCTGGGTTTACAAGTTTGACACAGATGGCATTTTCTGACCATGTCATAAACCTCTTTTTTCATGTCCTTCCACCAAAAGTGTCTGCTAATCTTATCATAAGTTTTAGCCATGCCCAAGTGAGCAGACATACTAGAGCAGTGAAAATATTGAAAAATCATAGGCCTCAAGACCGTAGGCAAAACAGCTCTTCCTCGCTTAATTTTAGAATTCCCATAACATAATAGCTGTCCCTTCAGAAAATAGTTTTTGTCGTTCAAGGAATTATTATTAATCTGATTGAAAATATCCTTTAGAACGAGATCAGTTTCTTGGTGTTTTCGAATGTCGACAATGACAAAGGCAATTTATGTAACACACAAGAATAAGGAACAGCTGACTCCTTATGAGTGTTTGATTCCACATCTAAATGACTATTTGTAGATGAGGATGGCTCAATGCGAGAAAGACAATCTGCGACAGAATTAGATGATCCTCGAACATGATGCACAGTGAATTTATAAGAGGATAATTTAAGCACCATCCTGCCTAATTTGCCCAACTGCTTAGGATGAGAGAAAAGCCATGTCAAGGCACCATTATCAGTGTACAAGTGAAATGGTTTTACTTGTAAGTAAACACTGAATTTTTGAATTCCAAAATGAATTGCGTGACACTCCAATTCATAAGAAGAAAATTTACGTTCATGTTCCAAGAGTGCCTTACTAGCGAAAGCCACAGGGACAAAATCACCATTTACTTTGTGATTCAGAACGGCACCAACCGCCAAATTACTGGCATCGACAAATAAATGAAATTCCTCGTCAAATCGAGGGAAAGATAATACTGGTGGATTGGTGAGAGCTTTCTTCAACTGGCAGAAAGCCTCATTTTCAACGGCTGTCCATTGAAAAGGAACATTTTTACGTTTCAAGCGATTCAGTGGCATAGAAATTTCAGAATACCTTGGAATAAACTTGCAGTAAAACCCACAAAGTCCAATGAATCTGGCCACTTCCTTCACATTTCTGGGAACTGGGAATTGTTCAATTGGTCTCACTCTCTCAGGATCAACTTGCAAGGTTCCATTTGTGATGAGATGGCCCAGAAAAGTGAGTGATTCCACACCAAGCTTAACCTTGTCCTCGCACACCGTCAAACCGGCACTGCGTAGTTTGTTGAGGACAGCATTAACATGAGATACATGGTCTTCAGCAGACTTGGAATAGATACACAAGTCATCAATATATGGATAGACACATGAATATTTCAAATCGCCCAAAACTTCATTAATGAGACGAGTAAATATTTGAGGAGAATTTACAAAACCAAATGGCAATCTATTATACTGGTACACTCCGAACGGCGTCACAAAAGCAGTTAATTTCTTAGAATTCTCAGATAATGGTATTTGATGAAAGGCAGAATTGAGATCAAGAACAGTGAAATATTTAGCATCAGCAAGATATTGGAATGCATGTTCAACAGAAGGTGTTGGATAACCGTCTGATTTAACAACTTTGTTCAACTTACGGTAATCAACCACTACTCTTTCAGATCCATCCTTTTTAGGCACTAGAAAAGCTGGCGAACACCAGTTTGAATTGGAAACCTCAATCACTTTCTTATCAAGTAAAGATTGGATGTGCTTCTTCATTAAATTAGCCTTTGGAGGTGACAACGAATAAGGATGGGATCGAATCGGAGTTGAATCTAGCAGTTCAATTTCGTAGGTCATAACAGATGTGACCCCCAATTCTTGAGAAATCACATCAGGAAATTTTGACAATAAGCCCTTCAACTTATCACACAACGTGATTTCAGTGGACGACAGAACATGTGATTCGGACGAGTTACTAACTGGCGCCGATTTAAACGCTTCGCAATTGTCCGTAAAACAAAAAAGAGAATTCGGGGCAATTTCAAAACTGACGTTCGCCGGACGAATAATCATCTTTGAATTACAAATGAAATCCACACCCAGTAACACGGGAAACGGGATTTTAGCTAGATAAAACACGTGGTTCCAAGAAAACTTGCCTATTTGAACCTTGAGTGAGACAGAGGAATTAATATGAAAAGGCTGCCCCGACACAGTGATTAAATCGACGTCAACATTCTTACGAATAACCTTTCTCCGGCAACATTTCAGAGAAGCAAAGAAATCTTCATCACACAGTGAAACTGAACACCCAGTGTCAATTAGAGCCTGGCATGGCATAGAATGAAGATTAATAGATAATATTGGCAATCGAGTCGAACACTTGTCACGGACACTCATCAAACTCACGGCAGGCTGAGTAAATCGTCGTCTTTTGCGACACTCGTTCACTTTGTGGCCAGGTTTATGACAGTAAGAACAATTTACAGGAAAAGAAACTTCCCTAGGCGCACTGGAAGAGGCAACTGAAGACGTATTCCTAGAGATACGATGGAAAGTGTTGGAATATTCAGCACAGTCCATTAAATGTTTAGAAGCCTGCGTGATAACAGAGTCCAATTCTACATGCGTGTTAGGCTGATTTGAGAACATAATTGCAGATTTTGTTAAAGGATTTAACCCTTGAATAATGAGTCGTACAATAGAAGACTCGGAATACTGCAAACCCAGCACCTGAGTGGCATTACGCACAGAACACACGAAATCGTGGGGCGTTTCGCGAGGGAACTGAAATCTCTTAACTTTCGTAGTGATCAAGCGATCAAACTCTCTGTCACTAACAATTCTAGCCCAAACTTTTTCTGTGATTTGAGACCATGCGAGATTCAAGTTTAACATAGACAACCAAAAATGACGAGAGCTGGCAGGTAGTTTAGATACTACAAGGTACAATAGCGTTGACAGAGGAACCAAAGACAAAGAAACGATTTCATTAACTTTTAACATGAAATTAAACCAATTCTCACTGTTTGACACTTCAAATGGCGGAAAATCACTGAGTAATTGTTTGACAATTACTAACCCTTCAGAAACTGGCAATGTCTGAGAAGCAGACATTTCGTGAGAGACGTGAACATCACTACTTTCCTCGTGCGTTGGGCGAGGTGGAACCACTTCTAAAGAAGATTCCCGTTCATTATTAGAAACTTCACTTCCTACGGACACATTAGCCGTACCCCTAGCCTTACGATCCTCGCCCGTGGTTAAATAAGTTTTTTCGTACGGGTTGTCAGTACCTCCAGGCATTTTGAAAAGTGACGTGACGACAACGAGAAAAAAAGAGAGAAAAAGCGAGAAATAAAACTATCTCTCATTACTGGAAGAATCCAATAGGAAAAGAGGGGTGCGAGAATAACTAGCTGCTATCCAAATTATCAAGAACATTACGAGCATTACGAACATTAATGTCAAATGGCATATGACCACGAGGAAAAGTCGGCAACACTAGTCACGTAATCCCACACGAACCAAAAAGCACTTAATGGAACATAAAATAACTCACTTTTAAGAGGAGAAACAACCAGAAACTGCAAAAAGTGGAGAAATAGTGGAGAAATGTCACCATTGTCCAGCACTCGGGAGACCTCGACGAGAGGACAGGAAATCGAACCACGCTCTGCTACCAATATGTAACGTTACGTCGTAAAATCTGGTTGATTTTTCACGTAAGTCCAGACAAGGGAAATACTCCAACCGTCGGTCACATGCTGGATCAGGGTAAGACTCCACAAACAAGAAAAACAGCTCACAAGAAAAAGGTAGCCAAAAATAATTTACGAGTTATTACCGTACGATATCTATTCAAAGTAGAGTATTCAAAAAATCAGAAGTATTACAGAAAACAATGATAGTAAATTCATGATCCCAAAGGAAACATTACCAGCTAAATACCAGCAGAAAATTGCTCTAAAAATCTCATGCCTCACAAGACATGTGACTCCCAGCAGGTCACGATCAGAAAGAGGGCTCCCCATTTCAGGACAAGCAGTATTTTGAGGGGAGGGATTCTTCCAGGGAGTGGAGGGGTAGGCAGGCGAATTCAACTACGGCGCCACTCTGCATAGGACGGCCGCTCCACAAAATCAGCCTTCCCCTGGTTTTGAGACAACAGCACTGCACCCAGAATTTTCCCCTCAACTTCTGGGTTGGAGACATCAGAGGAAACAGAGGGATAGTTCATTGGAACACATGGAGGGGAGGGAGATACTGGGGTGAGGTGTTGGAGGGAGACAGAGTTGTGATAGGACAATGGTAATACTTCTCACTCCAAGTCCAATACTAAGGCCTTAGCACCGATTTCCCCTTGCTTGCCAAGGAGAAGTATTTCTCCGCAGTAGTCCTATATAAGTCTTGCATTGCAGGTAGGTTGGTTCGGGGTTGGTTCGGGGTTGTTTCGGGGCTGTTTCAGAGGCTGATTCCAGAGGCAGGATTTCCAGAGACAGGATTTTGCGAGACAGGGCCTTTTGCTTCAGGCCTTTTGCGCGAAAATCCTTTGCGCGAAAAACCTTAGCGCGAAAAATCCTTAGCGGGAGAAGTTCTGCGGATAAGTTCGGAGGAAGTTCGAGGAAGTTCGAGGAATTTCTGGGGGGGGGGTACCAGAAATTTTGGGGGGGGGACACTAAAAAATGCCACAGTAAAATGCCAGGATATTTAGGTAAAGGAAAAAAGTGGGCATGATGATGGAATATATATGTAACAGCAGGCGATGCATAAAATGATTTCCTCATACCGCGCACGGGATCAGCTTATACCCCACTCCACAACAATGATCGTAATGTGTGTCCATACGTGCGTATACCAAAATCATCGTGTAAACACAGTAACATAATGAATTCTTCTCATGTTCTCAGCCAGGTTAATTCTTTCGTGAAAGCCGACGTTTCGAGAGACGTGTCTTCCATCTTCAAGGCCGTGTTACTCTTTGAAAGTCCAATTTCACACTGAACCGATGCGACCGTTTACCTGTGACAACAATACGGATCAGGTGTCGTCCGATTGGCTGCAGGTCTTTTGAAATTCTTCACGTTCAACCCTTATGTTTTTTTATACAGCTGATTACAGGTCTCAATCAGACGACAGCTGAGCCAATCGGGCGACACCTGAGCCGTATTGTTGTCCTCGGTAAACGGTCGTATCGGGTCAGTGTGAAATTGGACTTCCAAAGAGTAACACGGACTTGAAGATGGGAGACAAGTCGTCTCTCGAAACGCCGGATTATACGAAAGAATGAACCTGGCTGAGAACCCGAGAAGAATTCATCAATAGTATTCATCAGGAGAAATTAAAATCGTTTATTATTCACCCAGTAAAGTGGTTATACCAAGAGGATTAATACTTAAGCAAATAATCCTTTGGGTTATGTTTTACCTTTGAGGTATGCATTCGCGGCAGGATATCCAACCACAGAAGTTGTATGGCGTGACGTAACAAACTGTAATGAGAAAATGACGTTAAGATTGCGTCAGACACAACCATAAGTAGCACTGCGGGCTTTTATAGTATGAGATACACCTGCAAACTAACTTTGGTTGCAATCAATGCAGCTGTAGAGAAATGCATAGCGGACAAACAAACAGATACCCTCTTTTATATATATATATATATATATGTATTAGTCCGAGTTTTAATTTTATTTAAGAGGTTAAATGTAACGCAATTTACAGGTATAACACAGCTCAATGGAACGGCGATGAACAATTTTACAATTGATAGCGTTAATGGTTTTCTTTTACAAATTAAACCATTTGGTGAAGAAATTCTCCCGAGTTACAAAATTTACCACCAGTTCTTTGTCCTGGCCATCAACCCTTTCATGAGCAGAAAATGTGAATGACCGCGTAACTCTTTCCGCAGCGAAATTCCCCCCAAGGTCTTTTCGTAAGCGAAATGTTATATTCTGCAAGGGTGGTGTCACCCGTTTTCCCCCTTTCGTATAGGTTGTTTCATGAGATGATAGCTTCCAAACATGTTCCACCGTTTCCCATTATATATTTTTTCCTTCGCCTCTATAATCCCACTCTCTTCATGCCGGTCGCACGGCTACTAGATGGGGAGGAAGATATGGTTGGTGAAAGTTATGTGCTCCCCGGAGACTCCATATAGCCATATATCCTCCCGTTTTCATGACTCCTTGGATTACGGTTGTCTCAAAAGGAGATGTGTAGAAGTCATCTCCAACTTTCATCCTTGTTCTCATAACTCTTTTTTGCCTTTCTCCTCCCTCCGTTTATCTATATTGGAACTTTCGTTTTGGATTTGCAAACTTTTTTCCTTCGCTTTTAATCTTTCCTATGTTAATAATAATAATAATTCGTATTTATTGGGCGAGATTGGGACTAGCACGAATATTACAAAAGAGGATCTTCAAGTGTGCCTCTTAATTGTGTTGTCAACAGTGACGTCATGGCAAAATTAGCAGTGCCGTAACGCACTTTCCTCAACTTTTTTCAAAAGTGAAATATTTCTCTGTCTGTATTTTAATTTCAATTTATTATTTACATTTTATTACAATTTTATGTTTTGGCTACGATTGTATCTATTATAAATCATGAAGAACAACAAAATCGATGAAATAGTTATTTGACTATTATGCCTTTTGTTAACCTGTGCCGGAAAGGCGTTCTGGCACGTTCCGGCTCCATAACACCCCTGGTTGTCAACCGACGCGCATTTAAATGAGTTTACAAAATCCGCCACTCGTGTCGCTGACGGACAAAATGTCACCGAGTTTCACGGGGAAATGAGATAAAGTTAGGGGTATTAACCGAAATTTATACACATGATGATAACATCAATTATATTCATTACTTTTCAGTGCTATTCCTTGCAATTACAAGTACTATGCTGCAAAATATTGGGAAAAAGTGAATCGCCTCGCACTCATCACCGTGTTGCGGGCATTTTTGAAAGCCGGTTAAAAATGAGACCTAAGTGGAAACAGAAATCTTTGTAATGTAATTAATCTTCTTTGGAATGTGATTGGGACTCCTGTATTCAGTCCCCTTGGGGACTAGGAAGTCCATTCCTCCTTCCAACCCTATCCATACCTTGAATATTCTCAGAGGAATAGATTTTCAAGATACTCCTTTAGTTAAAGTCATGTAAATTATAACAATAGGGACATATAATTCCGATTTAGAAATAACAGCAAACAAAAAAGCAAGCTGAACAAAGTTAAATTTGCCAAGTGTAAAAAGATGGTTACAAACATGGGAAAAACCAAGGACATTGACTTTATTATAATGGAAAACTAAAAACTAGACTAAACATATTGCGTAAATTCAAGAGCATTCTATTTTCTGACGAAGTTAGCCATATCTTACCAACACCAATATATTTCGGTATATCAAATCATATATATAAAATAAGAGGGATAGACATTGGAATAGATAGATTCAGAATATCGCTTTTTCCACGATAAATAAGAAACTATAACAGCAGCATTAGAGCCTACAAATAGGTTGGGTGACCTGTAGTTTAGCCTACTAACTCATGTGTTCCTCAGTACATGTTTCTGAATTTTTCTAATATTTATAACAGCATGTTTTCCATGTTCTATCTTTATTGGCAGACTGTCTTCATAAGTGCGAGGGTTAGACACAAAATAGTAGTTCTCGTAGTTGGCAAGTTTTTCCTTTGCATGTATGCGGAAGTATATTTTGTTATTATGCGTAATATTTTTCTGACTGTGTGGTGTGCATGTGGGAATCCTATTGCATACTGCATGGTATAAATCACCCCATGGCAAACACCCCATAGGTGGCTCGCAGAGTATGATGTAGATTTGGATGTATCCGTTATTTTATCCATTACTCATCATTTTTCCATCTTCATTTTCAAATGGAAAAACTATCAAGACATTGGGTAGCCTATTTATTTCGAAGATATAAAATCGATTTCAAACATTTTTCTCCTTCCCAAGCGATTTTTTTCCCGAGCCTTTCGATCATTCTTCGAATTTCTCGGCATTAACTAAGCCTTTTTACAAAGAATCCAGAGAAATGATCTCATAATGAAAGGTTAGGTTAACCTGAACGGCTAAAAATATCATGGAACACAAAAATATAACAAATTACAAACTTTACTCTGAAGATGAAATTTGCAAATCTATATATCATAAAGCCCCCTAACGATCACTCATTCATTCATTCATTCACTCACTCACTCATACAAATGCTTGGGGTGAACGAGACGAGATACGACAAAAAGTCTTATGAAGACCCCCTCTAAAATTGTCTGAAACCCCAGGAAAAATTATTAAAACGGTAAATTTCCAATTATTTATCTGCCTATCCATATAAAATTGAGTATGGGGATTAGTTCAAAAAATGGCCACCAAATTTCCATGGCGGCGCGGCAGTCATACAAACGAACAATCATAGCAACATATTTGTTAATGCAAACAAGAGGAGCTAAATTGGGAAAGAAGATAAAGGAATTAAAAAGAAAAACTGATAAATATAAAACTTTAAATAGAGGTATTTCTGAAGTGAAATCATTCGCGATCACGATAAATAATATTTCGATAAAATTCGTCATACTAGCCCCAATTCATGCTAAGGCGCATTTGATTCTAGATATTGATATTCAGTCCCTACGTAATTCGCTTACGAAGGGGAACAGCTGTTACATCTTATTCGTATATCAAGAATTTGGTTGAGTTTTGTGGAAAATAATTAGTAAACGTGTTTTTCATTGTAATTCGTAAAGTCGTTATGTTATGATATTACGTATGCTTTGGGTTTTACAGTGGAACGTGGTCTCAACGTTTTTTGCATTTGAATTGAATAAGTTAGAGAAACTCGTATAAATTTATTTTACTTTTTTAGCCCCTCAGAAAAACGTTTCTCTCTATAAATATTTACATTCATATTGTAGCCAACGTACCATGCGCTCGTTTTACGTGAAAGTGGAAATATTGCTTATATCTAAGCTAGCCAGCTTAAAAGTAAACGATCCTCAAGTAACAAGTAGCAAACAAAAAGTGTAAGACCTCCCACAGTGATCATAACAGGCCGCAGGCCTTTTTTGGGGGGCCTAGGCCCCCCCAGCGAGCAAAGCGAGTTATGTACATACGTGAGAGACGGTAGCGACTAATTGTAACGCACTCGTACGCAATTTTTTTCCTAATTACCGTATATATTGTGGTTGAGGTAAGGTCAAAGTTGTCTCGTTGGCCAAGATTATTCTTACGACCAAAAGAAGTTTTTTTGTAACGATAATTGCAATATCTGGCTTAGTAACCGGAAAACAGGTAAAGGTTCGCCAATTTTACCAGGTAGTTGTCAATAACTTAGGGCTTAAACGTTCTATATCCATTTGACAGATTAAAATATTGAACGATCACGCTATTTTTTACTACGGTTTGCTTACTACAGAAGCTACAATAAAATACTACCCGAACTTGCAACTTTCGAATGAAAAATTAGACTTGAAATAGACCAAGCCATGGGAGTATGAATTATTCTCACTTGGGGTGCGGGGATCAATTCCTTTCTCTTGGCCACCTCGCACTACGAGGATTCATGCTTGCGACGGGTTTGCGACGACTTCATTTGGGTTTGAACCCGGAACCTCTACCCTGTACCATTCTCCTCCCTATTTCAGATACACTCAAAACATATGTGAACAGGTTGATCGTTGTGAGATGTTACGTTGATAATGAAAACGTAAATTTTGGAAACCTAGACCGGTTAAGATATGAAATCTGCGCGAATTAAAACTATTGTTTTATCTTCATCTTGATATCGATTCTCGATTTCCACGCGATATCGCCTAAGATGCCTGAGTGCCAACCGATTTTCTAGGTACTATGCCAAAAGTGCCGAGGCAGTTTTGCTGACTTTGCAGTAGGCTAGGGGAAAAAATTAGGTCTCAAAAGCAGTTAAAGGTATATGTTCAAAAACTTTAGGAAATCTTTATTATATGTTGTTCCACCTATTTATTATATTATTTGAGGAATTTTTGGTAATATGAGTTAATCTTTATAATTTAAAGAAAGTAGTTAATGTTAAAATGAAATGAATATTGACAATTGTATGATTAGTTAATCATCAGCATCTGAGAGTGACATTGCACTTTTCGCGAGGCACTCTAAGGGCTAAAGATTACTGTGTTCAGTGCATATTGTAATGTTTGCCAATCACCAAAAGCTTCGAAGGAAACCGTGGAGAGGAGAATTTTTGAGAAAGTTCCAAGTCAGGCGGAAGCACACTTTGTTGAAGACAGTGTTGGGGAGACACGGATAAAAATGGAGCCAATTTCCTCCGCGAAAGCGCGGCAAAAATAAAAAGATTAGCCTCCAAGGGCCTCTGTGCACGCGGGTGAATACAAACACCGTCCTTGATTTACGACCCCACACCCCTCTTGTCTTGGAGTGAGGGGACCGAGATATGTACTACTCGGACGTGTCTGTCCCACGGTTCGTCCCGAAGCGGAGAGAGAATGCGTTTTTCCACCCTTCCACAAGTGAACCACCCTAACCCCATCAGACCGCGGTGTCGTTCCGGCCATACAGAGAAGGGACTGCTTCCATTTCAAGTCCATGGAGGCGGCTTAACGACATATCTTCCTCTCGAATCGTTATTGCTATCCGCGATCCCCGAGTGGAATATAAGGAAAAGAGAAAGGGAGGAAAGCGAGAACGTTTTTGCCACCTTCGTTTGGCCTTTCCAGTATCGATATTATTCCTCGTTTTGAGAGGCATGAAGAAGGAGGCGTTCGAAATGTGGAAGAAGACTACGGCGATTTGTATTCAGCTTTTTTTTTTATTTTAGCCTATTATGCGTCGGCCTACAGCAGCTCACCCGGTGAAAAACCCGAGAACAATTCACCATTATCATTCAGCGGGAAAGAGCAAAATCATATTTGATGAATATGATATATTTCGTTGGACACTGGCACATTTGATGAACATGAAGGAGCCAATGAGAGTATCCTTATGTAAGAGTTTCAAGAAAAGGCTAGTGAAGAGTGTGATCTGGAGTTTAGCGCATTATGTTATGAAAACATGGGCACTTAGGAAGGAGGACGAGATAAGACTGGAGGAGCTCGAGATGTTGGTCTTGAGAGGAATGGTGAAGGTGAAGTGGACGGAAAGGAGGAGGAACGACCAGGTGCTGGGCATGGTGGGTGAGGAGAGGCAGCTTTTAGATGAGGCGTGAAGGAGACAGAAGGTATGAATGGAGCGAGTACTTAGCGGGGAGGGGATGTTGAAAACAGTATTAGAGAATAAAATGTTAGTTAAAGGAGGGAGAGGAAGGAAGAGAATAGGAATTTTAGATGGAATGAAAGGGAGTAGGCCTTACTTTGATTTGAAGAGGAAAGTACGTGAAGGAAGGGGAGACTGTCAAAATGCTTCCTAAGTACTCCAAGGAAACCTGCCTTAATCGGTACAATACTTCAACAATTGATGAATGATGTTTTTGATGACGATGTGTTGTCGAGTGGACCAGGGCCCGGGCTCCTTGGGCCTCCCCCTTGATACGGCCCTGCATGCCTCATAATGTGGCCAACTAAGTTGTCCCGTCTTCCCCTTAAGTTTTATAGAATCCTTCTCTTTTCTTCCACTCTCCTTGGTACTTCCACATTACGTACATCCATTTCATCTTCATCATTCTTTGGCTGCACCCCAGAGAGCTCCGATGCCAATATCATTATTTCTCGGTTGAAGCTCTCGGGAGTCATTGTAGCTGTTGGTGGTGTTTTTCGGGTGCACCCCGCGTATTTTTTCGTTTTTTTTCCAACGTTTCGCGGCCGTTACTGGTCACCTTTTCATAGCCTCTTCAGTCCAAGCTTGTCATATACATCTGGTTTTTTCTTGTTTCCTGATCTAAGAGTGCCTCCAAGTGCTGAGCGCCGCTTGCGCCTGATGATTCAAATCGTAGAAGGACAAGTGGAAGGGAAGATGGGCAAGGAACGTCTCCGAATAAGTCACATAGGACAGGTTATGAAGGGTGTAAAAGAGAAGAAATACGTCACGGTGAAAACGCTAGCGGATAAGATAGGAGAATACAAAGCTCCATCAAACCAATCTTAGGATTTTTTGCGAATAATGATGACGATCTCTCTCCGAAAGAATTAACACAGCACAATGAGACTCATCGCTCCTTCCTAATCGGATTTATCTATAATTTCTAGATTTCCAGACGAATCATTTGTGCAGTAGCTAAACACACACGTACCGAAAGGTGAACGCTGATGAGAGAAATACCTATCATTTTTAATCACGAACAAAATTTTAAGGAGGAAATTTATAGAGTTAATAAAATTTAGAGTCGGTTTTATAAAGTCCAGTTAGCCATAACCATGGGGTGATGCAGCCTACAACCTAACCTATTGGTGGCTGAAAGTTCTGCTTGGCTTAAAGTCGGATCTTATACAGAAGATTACCAGAACCTTTAACCGTCTATGGGAAAAAATTAGTGGCTGTATTTTCTAATGGTTAGCGTTAAACATAGCATTATGAAACCGACCGTTAGTGTTTTTCATAATAGGGTCGTTTCCTTCATCAAAAGAAAACGAAAGGCATCGATTGCGATTCGTTACCCACCATTAATATATTCATAATATACAAATTACTAGCTGACCCGGCGAACTTCGTACCGCCTAACAATCAATGAACTTACAGTTTATTTACACCATTTATAAATCAAGAGCGGCTGTATCGCTTTTAATCATGTTTAATTTATTATAATAAAATAAGGATACAAATTCAACAAAACTACGTAAATGAGTACCAAAATTGCTTGTCAGAAAGACATTTTCTTTATTGAATAGGGTGAATCGGAGCACGTTTACGCGGATTTTTTTCAACAAATTTTCTTACGTTTTAGCTTAAGAAATTTTGGGCATTGTGGTTTAATAAAGCAGTTCATGAAATAAAAATTATACGCATTCAGTTGTTGGCTATTTGCGTTATTAGCTGTAAAAAAATGTTTTTAGGTCCAAGTCTGTTGCATACACTTGGCCCATTCATGGGGCAGGTTGACACGACCCCAGACCGACGCTTGACTGATGCTCAAGATCGTGCAAGAAAAGCCCCTATGAAGCAGCATTCGCATTAAATGACTTAAGGCGCGCCAGTTTTAGTATCTCTGTTTGGAAAAAATGCACTGCGTAAACGTACTGCATGCGTAAACGCACCACGGTGAGCCCTACACATTCCGGTTTAATGTCTTGCGTCAAGCACCTTCTGAGAAACAACAGTTTTTGTTTTGTTATCAGGCGCAAGATGAAGCGGATGAAGCTAAATAAATATAGCGAAGCAAAGCAGTGACGCAGCGAGGGGAGGTTTTGGGGGATAAACCCCCCCCCCCCAAAGAGCTTAGAGAATTTTTTTATGAAAGATTTTGTTATTAATATTAGGGGGACGGATGACTAACAAACAAAACATATTTAACTATTCACACAGCCACAAAACCCACTATTTTGAACCATTTATCTTAAAAAATGTCTGGGGGAAGTGCCCCCACACTTCCCGCTTACCTTAGCGAGTTTTCTATACCCTACAGACCCGTGGTAATAGCTGCGCCCAAAACCCCCTATCCTAGCTACGCACTTGAAGCGAAGGAAGAAATACAGAGGATGGTTTATCGACTCGTGAACATAGCACGCTAAATTGACCATGAGAAAATCGTGGGTTTTCATTAGCACATGAGCACAAACAACACAAAAACTGAAAGAATGACCATGCGATTTTTTAATCGTTATCACGAATGCAACACGAATTGTAAATTGAATACGTTTCAGCTCAAAAGGGCATATGAGTTGAGATCATGGAATCTACGGAATGAGGACCTCCTAACCTTTGAATTTTCCTTTGAGTAAAGTTGCGTGAATCACATTCATCACCAATTTTTTTAATGATCAAACACGTTCCGTTGGATAGTTATGGTTGGTTTAGGCTTCGAAAGATCATGAACACAGAAACTACATTTTTCTGTAAATCGTGCCTTGGTAAGCCAGGTACGTCCAAGGACTTAAAATATTCAGATAGATAGTTGGTGATTTCTTCTTCGTTTGTTACACATTTAAAAGATTCGAATCCATGCAGAGTACGAACTATTTGAATTTACCTCGTTTTAGTCATCCAAATCTTCGTTCTTGCTCGCTAAATCAACCATCTTTGATTCTTTTGGTGATCAATCATATTCTGGAACTCTTTGTTGATGAGCTCACTGAAACTAATTTGCAATCATTCCAAGGAAATGAGTTAAAACTACTCGATTCCTCGACAGGAACACGGACATTACCGTTTGTCAACAATTGCTTGGAGATTTGTTTACAAACACGGTAGTGAAGTGTCAACTCGAGCTGGGCCACGGCTGGGCTTACAATCAGCTCGAATTAAATTTTTTAAATGTAATTTCAATTTAATTAATATTTTGAATATATTTAGTAATTAAAATGTTATATTGTTACTAAATTCAGTTATTAAAGTGGTAAAAACAAAACAAATTATTTAATTTGTAGTTTTGACCGACTTATCAATTGTTGTGTTACTATAACTCCTAAAAGCATGTCCATAGGAAAGAGATGAATTTTTTTTGTGAAATTATCCTTTTTTTAATGGCCTATATGTTAACCCTGCCTGAGACGAATCCAAAGAACCAAATCTCATTGAAATCGGTGCAGCCGTTCTCGAGTTATAAGTGTTCTAACTAACACGATTTTCGACTTTCTTTTATATATATAGATTTGGTTTTAGAAATCCCAGTTTAGACGAATGCCAATGGTCAATTTTAACCGCATTCGAAAATGGCCAGATTGGCGCCCATGCGATGCTACTCCAAGTGACTTCACAGGGACCTAGTTTATATACGAGTTGATAGGAGTTTTACATTGTTTGATATTACCAATGAATGCATGGGGTACAAAGCTCAGGGAAACATCTCTTAATAATCACCTATTAAAACTGCCTAGAGTCGGAATGTTTCCTTCGTTGCATAAGGTATTAATAATCCTTATTTAAGCCAAGCACTACCTGCTAGCAGGGTACTATGCTACCTGCTAGTAGCCTGCATCGCAGCGGCACACATATCCTCGCCCCAAGGTCACCTCACACGGCGGCAGCGGGAACCAGAATGACGTCACACGGGTTTTTCCCAGCATTCATACTTAGCCGTTGCGTTTTCGCGCGCTTGAAAATTTTCACTTTTCATTTAATCGCGAAAATTAGATATCGTCATTTAAAAATATAAAAGCGTGAAATACATACTCTAGGAGTAATAGGAATCTTTCGATTTAGGCAATAAATATATAAAATAGGCAAAAATAATAGGAAACCACCCTATTGAAGAGAATATTGAATTTCCATGTATATTTTAATGCTTCATTTTCTCATATTTCAAGTATATCCTTCAATCTTCTTTGTACTATGATTTTTAAGTCATAAACTTTATTATTCCTCGGTCAAATTTCCACTCTTCAGTGCTGTTTACATTGTCCGTGGGCTGGTTCGCAATAGTTTCTTTGGCGTGATAGTCGCGTCATTTAGAGGAAATATGCAAGTTCTTGCTATTTGTATTTCAAAATCGTCATTTAAAAATCTAAAAGCGTGAAATGCGTATTCCAAGAGTAATAATCTTTCGATTTATGCAATAAAAAATTATAGGAAACCACCCTATTATAGGTACGCGGGGCCTAACCGAAAAAAAAAATCACCAAAATCATAATGTTCGTCAAGCCACGCGATAATGTGGTGAAAAAGTAAGAACCCACGTACGGAAGATGCGAACCTGAATGCAATTCTTATTCCCGACGCTTTTCTTCCATTCATTTCGCCTCGATCCTTGCCCCGACCAAACCTTTCTCCACCCCACTCCCCTCCTACTCCTCTCCAAGAGCACGAGATACGAGATCAGCCGGAATAGGAAAAGAAAACTCGTCCCCCGCCCCTGGCAACGCGAGATGGGAGTTTGGTGACGCAGTGGAGCAGGGAGATGAGGTCGCGAGGGCGCTCTGCTTTGCATACCGAGTGGAGGCGGCGGGACCTCATTAGCGCTCTCGATCGGCGATGGCGGGGGAAGGAAGCAGCAAGTGACACCGATTCCATCGGATGGATGGCAGAGACCGCCAGGAGGGGAAAAGATGGTGGCCATTGGTGGGATTAGTATCTTTATCACACAGTGCTCGGAGGAATCCGCAATATTTTAGTAGGAGCCGGCAGAACTATATTTTATTCCCCCCTAAGTTCTGCGGGCCGATATATCGGCTCGGTTTAAATGTCTATAAATATATACAAATTTAATATTTAATTTTTTGTGTCAAAAAAGTTATATTATTGGTCAAAAAAGTTATACTTCTTTATTTTCTTATATGCTCTAATTTTTTCTCTTATTGTACTTAAATTTTCTCCACAGATATGTTTTTTTTTGCCACTTGTCATATTTAATGATATATTCATGAATAATAACTTATAATTTTTGTGACAAGTATTGACTTTAATTTTAAGGATCGTAGCTTCCATACTGGTTGCTTGCATACCATACCACTCAAGCTCAAAGTGACATAAAAGGTCAAAACTTTTCTGTGGAAGAAGAGTTCAAGTACTTACCAAGGAGTTTCTACAACTAGTCGAAATATAATGTACTAAGAAATACAGGAAAGAATAAATTCAGCCAATAGGTGCTACTGGATTCTATATAAATTATCATAAAGAAGACTTCTATCGAGAAATACAAAAATGTAGGATATACTACAAGGCTATTACCTAACCTGTTACACTGTTAGCTAGATACTTACGAAATACTCGGAGAAAAAGTTGATAACGCCCGAAAATAAGGTATTAAGAAAAATTTTTTGGACCAAAACAGGAACTTGAAGAAATAAACTTTTCTTTGGTTTCTGTGCGGGTAAGAAATTCTAAGAGCGCCGTCATTTCCGGTTACGACTCGTCACCCATTCTCAAGGCCACTTGGGACGTGAAGAGTTTAAAATAACATTGAACTTAGTGAATTATACCGAAGGCTTGATTATGGTTGTGGTTAGAAGCATGAGGATCAGATGTGTTGGTCATGTTAGAAGAAGAGAAGAGGGGATAATTATGAAAATTTTGTGGAGAGGACATCCGGAAGGTATGTGAACAACTGGGAGAACAATAATAAGATGGGATGACCAAGTACTAACTGACGCGAGATAATTGCGAGTTGACATTGAGATGGCGCAGAACGGTAGAACTTGGAGCGACTCGTTGACGAGGCCAAAAAACAGCAAGGATATTAGTGGCCACAACAATAAGTGAATTTTCAGCCTATTGCGTGTATACATATATTATATCTTAGAGTGGGTGGAAAATCAATGCAAGGTCAAGTACATTTATTTTAAATAACGAAACTCTAAGATATATTTTACATTTAAAAAAGATATGAACAATTAAAGAATTTTCATTTAGCTATTAGAGAAATAGGAAATATTACTATAGCCCTAAACGGTGAGCGGTATATAGCTAGAGCACTGTCGCCACGCGGTGGGATAAATGCTATTCTCCTCTCCGCAGATGATAGCAAATTCAATCGCGAATGCGGTTTCGAAGATACATTATATTTTTCCCATCTTCAATTGACATTCAATGTTTTTCCTTTCTTTGGACATTTTCATTTAGCCGTGGCACTGCAAGAGGTATAGGGTTCGTTCTTAAAGGGAAAACGTGATTGGGTGGAGACCGATGTTGGGCGACGGCTCGTACGTGCAGAGGTGTGGGGGTTCCGGGGCTACAGGAAAAAGGTGTATGGAGGGGGGTGACCGAGTGGGGGAAAGAAGGCGGTTTAGCCCGAGATGAGAATGAGCCTTATGGTTCCCAAGAGAGCTATTCCGTTCGAAACCCACCCCTTATTCTCCTCCCAACCCCTATTTCTCTCAACCCCCCCCCCTCCAACGCTCCTCCTTTCCGCCACCAATCTCCAGCCATCACAACGAGATAGATCCGACCGCTCTCACCCCGGCTCCACTTTGCCCCATTGTCTTCTTATTCATCCCTCCAGGCGAGTCGTTCTTTTCCTTCGCGAAAGGTGTAAGGGACCCTCCCGTTTCTTCCTCACGAGTCTTTCCTACGCGAAGACCTCTCTCTTCCTTACGCTGGCAGAGTGAGGATGGGGGAAGCTAAGATTGCAATTGACGTGGAAACGGAAGAAAACCATCTCATCTACATTCAGAGAACAGAATAGTAATTTTTTAATTGATTTACACCCTAGATAAGTACACATTTTAACAAATCGAAATAAGGAGTGACATTTGGCACACAAGAAGAAACTCTCTATTGATTTTTGGTTGCGAAAGCTTTGTGAAGAATGGAAGTATTTGGCGGTTCAGGGGATTTGTCCGATTCATCTCAACCGATCGTGTGCCTAACGCACAGTGTGCTTCCAAGGTCGAGTATGAGGAAAATTCACTGTTGCACGAAAGGCATGAAATTGCTCCCAGTGAAAAGTTCAATTAGAAAATTAATGAATACGTTAAAAAATTAAATTAGCTTAAAACTATGATTTTAAATGGTGTTGTAGTAGTAGAAGCGTTTACATAAAAAAAGAGGCGGAAAGCTTTATAAAGCTTTAAAGCTATAAAGCTGTAAGTATTAAGCTTGTATAGCATTAGCTATACCACAAGGTAACGAATCCATCATGCTCCATTGGTCTTTTGCGTGACTTATTACCCATTTAAATCTTATTATACCCACATGGTATTTTAAGGCTACATTAAGTAGGCGTTTGAGAACATTTGTCTCTATCTGAAAATAGGAAATTTTCTTCGGCATGTTCTCAGATGTAAAAATTTCATGTGAATCGTAGAAATAAACGTTGACAAATATTCTCCCTCTAAACCCCTGAAATTATGGCCTTAGTTTTAAAGGAGTAATAACTACATTACAAAAAAAGACAAAATACGAGGGGTTGAAAAGAAGCGATGGGTCCCCTTAAATGCAAGGGAAGGAGACAAATTTCATCGCCACTTCATCGTTAAGAAATAAATATACCATGATCAGGTTTGGGCAAAATACAGGCTGAGGAGTAATTTAACTACAAATCACCGCTCCAAATGTTATTGAAACACAAATTACTGCTTAAAATCTATTTGAAATGCAAAATAAAAGAAACCTTTGACTTGAGTATTTGAAAACCGAACTACAAAATAGTAATCTAAATACCTTTTAAAATAAAAAATATATTTGTATGGAAACTAAGACATCTTTAAAAAAATTTTACCTTCCTCGGCACCTTATGGATAGTTGCAAGCATAAAAAAATTCTAACGAAACGATTCCATCAGAGCTACTTCAGGAGTATTCTAAAATGTATGTTTTATTTTAGAATAGGAAAATATCAAAAATCTGTTTTTGAAATAAAGAATACAACATAAATTGAGGCCGTGTATTTAAAATACCAAGTACAAATTACAAATGTATTTCAAACACGTATTTTTTTAAAACTCGTATGTGAATACTGCTCAGCCCTGACCATGATTCTGCGAAGTATATCAGCACTTATTCTATCATGGTGATTCCGTCTTCGATACCCAATATCAAATAGCATCCTGGGCCTTTTGCTTTATCGATTGTAGTGTGATTTAGACATTAGGCCATCCAAGGTAATATAATACCAGCAGTACCTAACCCCCGGTGTCTCCTTCATCAATTATCACCGTTTCTTCCGACTCTTCCCCTTCTTTCCAGACCAGTCACCAGCCACTCCCACGCCGCAGGAAAATGCGGTTCTTAAATCGCTGACCGGAGTCTTAGGATGCCTAACTCATGGATCTCCAGAGGCTTGGAAGGAAACGCCCCAACGAGGACGTATTGCTGTCCACAAATTACGATCAAACCTTTCCCCATCATTTTATTTCTTCCCTCGCTCCGTTATTTGTGGCATTCGATAAATGCTTTCTTCCAACTGTGGTAGAGTTTACGGTATATATTTTTTATGCATTTGCGCATGGCGAAGTAATTTTTTTTTTCACAAGCGTGCAAGTTTTGAAATACTAAAGCGACAATTTTAACAATTTAAGTAGGAGACCATCAACTAAGCCAGGGGTCTCCAATTTACTAGGCCACGAGGGCCACATTCCAAATTTCGAATCGCCCCGCGGGCCGGATAGCAAATTTGCCGATGACTGAAGTATTCGATTCCATCGTCTACTGAAGTATCCAGTGGCGTATTTCTTATTTACGAACAGTTGAAGGCGACTTTGACGTGCAGTACAGTGCTGCAATGCTCCTAGCGGCGTCTCACAAAGTTATACGAGCAAGAATCGTGCGCTACTTGAAACGAGTGTGCGGGCCGGATGAAAACCCTCCTCGGGCCGGATCCAGCCCGCGGGCCGTAGTTTGGAGACCCCTGAACTAAGCCAACAACAAAGTTCAAAAATACCGTCTTTGCTGCCTTTCACTAAACTGTCATTAACTTGCTAGTTTACCAATAACTCGGGAAGAAGTGTGATGACAAGCTTGCTTATTAATGTAGTCATGATTATAATCATTAGACGCATCCAAATATGATTTTTTGCCATCATAAAATTAAAAATTAATTCAAATTCATTTATTTTTTATTTTTTGCCCACGGACAAGCATCCTCATAATGTCCACTTGGCATTTTCGTTTATTTAAGTCGATTTACGGAAATTCTTCAACAATTTATCAAGAAAAAGTTACATATCTCATTATCAAGAATGGTTAACGAATATTCAGTTGTAGTAAAGCTTACGTTATTGTTTGTGTAGTGAATAGGGGATATCATCATGTAAAGTTTATTTTTAGACTGCTAATGTGAACCAAAATCCTCCACCACACCCTAAAATATAATCAAGCGGTTGGAACTTGGTTATCAAATGCTCTGCAGCACCTTAGAAAGCGATCATGCCATTCAAGACGAGTACTCGATTCTATCTTTTTGCATGTTATTAAATATTATGATATTTACACATATAAAATGAATCTTAAAATTTTAAATTATTCAAAGGTTTATGTTTTCTCGTTAACCCAGAAAACTTGTCTATCTGGTTTTTTATCCCATGCCATCTTTCGGGTGGTCCCCAGGGAAAAAATTTAATGTCGTTTTTGCTATTTTTTTGATATTCATTATATTTTACTACTCTAATTTTCATGCACGATGTGATGCTGCCTTTTCGAATAACCTGAGATAAATACTCTCTGTGAGTATTCACATTAATCCTGATGATTAAGAGTGGTTCGGATCTCGATACGTCTGTTATCAACGACAAGGTAACCCGGTAAAAAATATAAGGAAACATTCATTCAGTGCTTCCCTCTATTTCACAGAATATCTTTGTGAATTATGAGTATCCCTTGATTGACAACATCAAGGTGCTAGGGGTCCCAGACAAAGAAAGTGACCATACTAATCTGCATGATATGCACCTACTATGATTTGGGGCTAGTCTGAAACGTGAGCTTTACCCTCACATATCCACACCAACCTTCGGGTTGAAGATCTGTTTCAATGAGTGGAATCAAAGAATAATTACCTCTAACTCTTGGAATGCACTCTCACAATTTCTTCTACATTTCCACGGTAGCCGAATCTACAGCTTAGGCTTATCTAAACTCTACCCTAGCATAATTAAATCTTCGGGTAGAATAATGGAGCAATTTCTATGTTATAACGCCCCATGGGGGGATCTAGGAATTTTTTTGTGGGGACACAAAGGTCTGACAGGTCTTCTCACATTTGAGATTAAAAGCAAAATGTAACAATTACTGTACAACATATTCTCTTTATTTTGATATGAAAGCTATTAATAATAAATTATATAATTGAGCCTCCGTGATGCACAAAATAACACGAATGTAATGATAACCGTATTAAAATCTTGTGTATTTTAAAGCACCTTGGGGAGGCAACGTTCCCCCTTTCCCCCCTTAAATCATCCTACGACACGCCCCGTCCCGAGTCCCATTCTCTTTGGCATTCCTACAGTGACCGAAATATTATGCTCAGTTTGAGATAAGCACTACCCTCGTCATCATCATAAGCCAGCAATCCAAAGATAGGTTACAGGTAGCTCTCCACTCCTCTCTCCTGCCTGCTAATATTTTCATATTTACGTGTTTTGATCTTTTACAACCTTAATAACTTGTTCTATGTAGCTTGTGATTATTCGGGGCATTTGTTAGCCTTTCCCACCCACTCGCCCTTCCACGGTTGTCTTCATCATGCTGGCATGTCTCATTAAGTTGTCCCGTCTTCTTATTCTTTTTAGGAGGCTTCTCCTTTTTACACGCTTTACCTTAACTTGCTTCGTTTTTTTGAGCGTTTCGTCGATGGAATCTTGTTTCTTAGCCCACTTCCCATTTTTTGATAGAGTTAAAATTTTGCGCACTTGTTTTTTTTTCGTTGACAATCATTACTGAGTTATCAGGCAATTGAAATTTTATCCATTGCCCTCAACTCATTTAACTAAATTTCCAAATGGAAAAATTGTTTTTAATTTTCTTAATTTTTATCTACCAATTATTATGGCAAAAATTTCCTCAACGGCTCTGCTTTAATCAATTGCACGATTCACCACTAAAAACTGGTCAATGAAAATTAAATTAATAAAGATTTTTGAAACGCGATTTTTTCCTAAAACAGTATGAATCAATCGGTGGACAAAGCGTGGGAGGTTATTAGCTTCAGATGTTAATATTACGTGCCAATCCTAACTTACTGATCTGGCTCCTCTACAATCATTTCTAACAATTTTATTCTTTACCTTTTAGTGCATATTATGCTGTTTTTGGAAAACACGTGTTTGTAAAATCTTTTTTTACTCGTATTTTATCTTTATTCTCTCTCTATTTAGAATCTCATCGCTCTCTCGGTTCTCATTTTAACCTCTTCATTCATATTTCACTATATTTCGAATTCATTCCACTCTTGAATTTTCTGCTGCTTTTTACTTCCATGACTCACTACCATGAAGAAACGTGTTCCATATGTAGGATCTGATGAATTGTTCCCCATAATTTTGCTTGGATTCTGGGCTGAAAATGAGCTTTAACCTAACCTATTCAAACCAACTTCCAAGTAGAAGCTCTCAATGAGTGAGCGAGAGAAATCATTCGTGCCTCTTAATTTGCTCTATGCCAATCTCACCTATATTATTGTGGTAGCAGAAATCGTCTGCTCAGTCCATTTTGAGACTCAAGCTTAGTCTGAGAGGAGCACTACCCTATCATATCCTGATCAACCTATATTTGAATCGTTCGGCGAGTATAATAATTAATATTTAATTAATTCCCTTGGAATTTCACATTCATTGAGAACATTCAAGTTATGTATCACCAGAACTCAGTTTTTTAAATATATATTTTGTAAATATTAAATGATAAGAAAAGTTTAATTTGGCAGAGAAAATGAGAAAGACGTTATAATTCAATTAAATAGTATCATGAAAATTGAAGATACTGAGTAGTGCACTAGGCAAGGTGTGTAACGAAGATCGCTAAGGATTTTCCAGTGAAAATTTTTGTACACGGACCAATTTCCACTGCAATTATTACAAAAGCTTTCTCATGAATATGTTTAATGTAGGAGACTTTTTGATAACTTTGGACGTATTGTGCCATATTTTAGAACTTACAACTTTCATTGATTTTTATATTGGATTTGGATTGGATCGGATATGAGGTCCACAGAGATTCCTTCCTCTAAGTGTCGCGAAGGGTGGATAGAGAACAGTAACGGGACTCCTAGTGAGATCATCCCTTCCACCCGTACTCTCATCCCTCCCATACACATGCTCTGCTGAGTAGCAATTCGCCCTTTGGACCCCCGTATCTCTTATAAATACAGGGCATCCAAATGGACCTAGGGCTCTTCCTGACCCATACCTCGCCGGTCAGCGCCCTCGCAAGACCCGCGATTCCTTCTCCTATACCCCGCGACTCTCACCGTGATCCAAACCTATTATTGCAATGTAAGTAGGGGAGAGTTTTGCACCACGGAACACTTTTTCAACTTTTTAATATATATAACAATACATTAACTGAAGATTCAGTCTAATAGCAGCAATTCAATCCATCAGGAAAGTTTTCAGTTTTATACTTGTACTTTTACTATTAATGGATCTCATTAGAACTTCTAAAAGTGTTTGCAATTGTTCCTGGGTACATCATGTTCATGTACCTCGGATCACTACCTATTTTACTAAGGAACACAAGTTAAATGAAGGGAACAGCTACGAAACACGTTAAAAATTAAATCAATTCGTATTATCTATATTAAATTTAAAAACAAATTAAAATGCTACATAAAGAAAATTAATGTAGTTGCTTAAAACTCAATTTTAAAATATAACTCCTTTCAAGAACAAGAACAGATATTTTCCGTTAAAGGGGCCGATTATTAACATATGGTGGCATTAAGTCGTCGTCTGTGAATACACCACGATCCAGAGGGGAAAATTCCAGGAGATTTAAATCCACTGATAATGTATTTGATTTTGTATTCAACAGATATCTCCTATGAAAGCATGTTCATAGGATATATCATGTGCTTGTGTCCAATGGTACAAAGGATAGGTATTTCGAATTCCGGCTTATTTTTCATGTTAATATTACAACTAAAATACCAAATAAATAGCTAATACTACTCACCATTATATGTCAATTTCACCTGTGCTACGATAACCACTGCTGGTGTGATAGATTTTTGGTAAAACGCTTCGATATGCAGCTAAAAATATTTGCTTTTCAGCTTCAAAAACTTAAAAATTGCGTCTTCTTTGTAACTATAACCCAAATGAACACAAATTGACCTATGCTATTCTCTAGCGCATCTTTCACGTAATAGCTTACTTTGAAGCCCCTAGGTCGAAGCACTTGCCGATAGCTCCTAGTGTTCCTAGGTACACTACGCCCTAGGTACAACACCTTCCCCTACAATAAATATCCAACCAACAAAACAGTTAATTTTCTTCTTCCCTTAATTTCACGACGACATTAGATTCCTTATATGTCCTCTTCTTTTCTCCCCTTCGCTTTGGGACAGAAAAAACGTTAATTCATTGAGATTATTCTTCTAAAGTGCGATTTTAGTTAATGCAGATGATTCTTACGTTTTTTTTTTCAACTACAGTTAATTGATTTAATGTCGCTAAAATAAAAAGCGAGATAAAAGAGAAGTCTTCTAAAAACCTTCAGCAGAAAACACAACAACTTAGTTGGCCACATTATGAGATATGATGAAGAAAATAATCGTAGGACAGGTGGAAGGGAAGATGGGCAAGGGACGGCCTCGACTGAGTTACGTAGGACAGGTTATAAAGTATGTAAAAGAGAAGAAATACGTCGCTATGAAAATGCTAGCGGATAGGAGAGCTGCGTCAAACCGATCTTAGGGTTGTTGACTAATAGTTATTATGATGAGAGATACTCCTGATCAATCCCGGTAGCAATAATCAATTAATTAACTTTAATTGAGAAAAAATCTACTTGATAATTTTAAGGATCATGTGTATCGAAGGAAATCCCTTAAACCCTTTCTGATCCAGAGCTGCTTCTGGGAGAAATCAAATTTCAAGATTTTGCATTTTGAAAACTTGAAAATTTTGCACTCAATCATAATTATCGATGCAGCTAAATATTTCGTCATTAAAATTTACTTCATAAAATAATGCATAGTAAACACATTTCCGAAATAGATCAGAAAATGCTTACATTTTTTTTAAGTTACTAAGGTGCAACATTGCGTTATAATGGGTTAATGGAAGAATTATCTCATTATATTAACATTTTCTCTGTCCCAAACTCCCCTTGTATTTCTCCGCCGGCCGAAATCTTCGAATCATATTTTCTCGCGGGCATTCCAGTCTTCGATAATATTAACGACGCTCCACTTAATAGGCGCGTTCCAGAGAAAATCTTCGGGACACTTCCGACCTCCTTCAAAACTTCCTCCTTATTCCCAACTCCCCATCCCCCTTACCACTTCCCACCCCCTTTACCCACTTCAACAGCCACGCCTTCCCGCTCAGGACGACTCTAACCCTCCACCAATCCGATCCCGAGGCAAGGATAATGATTTTAAAATAAAATTTAAAAAAGAAACCTCCGACTCTGAAAAAAATCATTCCAGGCTGTAGAATCCAATCTCTGGAATAATCTGCCAGATGGTATAAAAAATGCAATTCGGTTTATAAAATCATCATCATCATTAGTCAACAATCCTAAGATTGGTTTGACGCAGCTCTCCATTTCTCTCTCCTATCCGCTAATCTCTTCATAGCTACATATTTATTCTCTTTTACATCCTTTATAACCTGTCCGATATAACTCATTCGGGGCCGTCCCTTGCCCTTTTTCCCTTCCACTTGTCCTTCCACGATTGTCTTCATCAGACCATCGTGCCTCAAAATGTGGCCAACTAAGTTGTCCCTTCTTCTGCTTAATGTTTTTAGGAGGCTTCTCTTTTCTCCTACTCTCCTTAGCACTTCCTGGTTACTCACATGGTCAATCCAATATAAAATCATTTGAGACAAAATTTAATAAATTATTGCTTACCACCTCGTCATAAAATATTGGTGACATGAAGTAAAAGGTACATTTTTTTCTTATTTCTTTGATATCTCGTTCTTATCTTCATGTGACTTAAATCTGTCCCTCTAACTTCATCCACGTTGGTTCTGCTCCCTGTGATTTATCGCAGAGAAATTTATTGGCTGCAATGTTAGCTAAAGTTACTACGACAGAACTTATTACAAATTTTTGGAACATCTTGTATTATATGTTTATACTTTTTTAACTTTGTATAAGGAAACTCTTTTGTTGAATTGTCTTGTTGGTTGATCGTCAAAATGAGTAATTGAGTTGATTTCATGATTCTATGTTTCTATTTATTCTACCTTTATATTTACTCTATGATGTTTGTTCAGTATATCGTTTCTCTCCATAGAGGCAGGGCTGGGAAAAATACATGCCGACGAGTATTTGAAATTCGAAATACCGCTTCAAATGTATTAGAAATACAAAATACCCGTGACTTGTGTATTTGAAAAATAATAAACAAACTAAAAAATATTATTTTAAGTATCTTTTAAAATACAAATTACACTTCGATGGAAACTAAGAGATCTTTAAAAAAATATTACCTGCCTTGGCACGTTTTGGATACTTGGAAACATATACGAAACGATTCTAACGAAAACGAAGTAATCTCTGAAGCAAAAAGTTTCAGAAGTGTTATCAAAAGTACTTCAAAAGTATTTTACAAATATATGTTTTATTTTAGAATGGTAAAATACCAAAAATCTATAATTAGAATACAAAATACAAGATGCATTCGGGCCGTGTATTTGAAATGCCAAATACGAATTACAAATGTATTTCAAATAATTACGTATTAAAAAAAAACTTTTATTTGAAGGACTTCCCAGCCCTGGATACGGATGTAAAATAATTCAAAGAAAGCTTTCGTGTGGAAAAATGGGAAAACATTAGACGCCTCATGCACACAAAAATATATCCTCGCACAGAAATACATTTTCCAGTGAAAATCATGAAAATAATTGTGAATTACAGGCTTCTTAAAAGCTTAAAGAAAAAAATAGAAGAACTTTAAAAATAACCGTGGGACGAAAATCGATCTTGGGACTTAGTATAACAATGGACATGGAAATAGAGCACCGAAACCACTAGTCAACATTATCACGTAGTGACATGTTGTTTTGAAGGGAATATATTACACTTGTAAATGCTTAAATACTTTGTTTAACTATTGGCTACATAATTGAGTGTAATATAGATTAGTTGAGCTTAATTTAATATATTTATTATAGGATATGAGTCATGGAGCAATAAATATCTTTCGTTCTAAAAAAAAAGGCAAGGGAAGAGTATGAGCAGCTTGGGCATTAAGCCCATATTCTTTCCCCTCCAATCCGTTCCTGCCGTAAACGCGTGGTAGTTCATGAATTTAACATGAATGACAATTGGGTGGGTTTAAGAGCGGGCCCCCGAAAATGGAACGAACGACTTGATGAGGAGCAGCCACGGTAAGGGTCGCTTCGTAATGGTAAGAGAGGGATCATGGAACCTTCCGGCTGGTGACATTTTTAGGAGGGGGGGCTTCCCCCTACTTTTACCCCCACTATTCCGTCCACCTCGTAAAAAAAGGAACCTCCAAAAACGTTTTCCGGCTCCACTCCCACATCAAATGGCCTTAAAATCGCCACCTTCTCCATCTCCTCTTACACGTCGTCTTCGCTGCGCTTAGGTTTTGGGTTAGTATGATATGAGTTGACATTTTTGGTGGTTTTTTCGGGTGTGCCCGGGTGGGTTCTCGTTCGGTTTTTCCCCGAAGTTTCGTGGCCCATTGCTGGTCACTTCTTCTTATGGAATGATGATAGCCTCTCTATGGAGCAGGGGCGTAACTAGGAATATGCTTTGGGGGGATAAGAAAGCCTGGAGGAGCGACAAAGGGAATCCGGGGAAAATATTTGAATAATACCTGGAACCTGGAAATTTGAATTTGAATAATACCTGGAATATACACCTGGAAATAAATTATACATCATTAGTAAATAATCTTTAACGTTAAGCAATTGAAGATAATATATGTCAAAACTAGAAAATAGTTTTAAAGGGTAATATGGGATCAATTCTAAGGAGGATATGAATACCCTCCATAGAAATAAATCATTCCCTACACTATCACCATTCACTTCACTCCACTACCATCATTCCCTAAGAAAAAGTGACCATCTACGGCCACGAAACGTGGAGCAAAATACGAACATTAACGCGGGGTACACCCGAAAACTCATCACCAACAGCCACATTAACCCGCGAGAGCTTACACCTAGAAAGAGTTAACATTTCATCGGTAATAATGGTGTTCATCAGTAAATTCCACCACTCACCTCATTAGTACTCCATTGTTGTATTTTGAATCATATTTATTACAAGGAAATAACGAGTAAGTAAGTAACGAGGAAGCACTAAGAAAAGGGGGAGAAAAGAGAAATATCAAATATAAAGAATTTACCAATGATAAAATTCTTGCGGTAAAAGTTACAGATTTTTGAAAAGGGAAAATGATATCAAGGATCGACTCGGTTTTTATAAAAATTTCAAGATGATATCATAATTTAACTGAGTGATTCGTCGTGAAAAAATCCATTTGAGCGGGAATACTGTCATTTTAAGGGATTTAATTAAAATTTCGTCACCAAGAGTATAAAGATGACAAACTTAAATTTTGAAGGGTGAATTTAATGTTCATTTTAATTGTATAGCGAAGATAATAAGTCAACGAAAACTGTAGTAAAACAAATTTTAATCTATATATATAAAAGAAAGTCGAAAATCGTGTTAGTTAGAACACTTATAACTCGAGAACAGCTGCACCGATTTTAATGACATTAGGTTCATTGGATTCGTCTCAGCCCCGGATAACCTATAGGACATTAAAAAAAGGATAATTTCACAAAAAAATTCATCTCTTTCTTAGTGATATGTTTTTAGGAGTTAGTAACGCAACAACAATTGATAAGTCGGTCAAAACTACAAATTAAATTAATTGTTTTGTTTTTACCAATTTAATAATTGAACTTCGTAGAAATATAATATTTTAATTACTAAATATATTCAAAATATTGAAATTGCAGTTTAAAAATTTAATTCGAGTTAACTGTAAGCCCAGCTCGAGTTGACTCTTCACTATCGTGTTTGCAAACAAATCTTCAAGCAATTGTTGACAAACGGTAATGTCCGTGTTCCTGTCGAGGAACTTTGCAAATTAGTTTAATCGGAAGGTGAGCTGATCAACAAAGTGCTCCAGAATATGATTGATCACCACAAAAATCAAAAATGGTTGATTGAGCGAACAATTTTGACGGCCTAGAACGAAGATGTGGATGACTCAAACGAGGTATATCAGGATCAGATAGTTGGTACTCTGCATGAATTCGAATCTTTTAACTGTGTAACAAACGAAGACGAAATCACCAACTATCTATCTGAATATTTTAAGTCCTTGGACGAACCTGGCTTACCAAGGCACGATTTACAGCTAAATTTAGGCTCTGCGTTCATGATCTTTCGAAACCTAAACCAACCATCCCACGGAAATCTATCCAACTATCCACCTAACTATCTATCTATCTAACTATCCAACGGAACGCGTTTGGTGATTTAAAAAATTGATAATGAATGTGATTCACGCAACTTTACTGAAAGAAAAACTCAAAGATGAGGAAGTTTTCATTCCGAAGATCCCATGATCCCAACTTATATGCCCTTTTGAGCTAAAACGTATTCAATTTCCAATTCGTGTTGCATTCGTGATAACGATTAACAAATCTCATGGTCAGTCTTTCAGTTTTTGTGATGTTTATCCTCATGTGCTAATGCAAACCCATGATTTTCTGATGGTCAATTAAACGTGGTATGTTAACGAGTAGGTAAACCATCCGCTGTATTTCTTCCTTCGCTTCAAGAGCGCAGCTAGGAATTGAGGATAGTGAGGTTTTAGGCGCAGCTAATACTACGGGTATGTAGGGTATAGAAAACTCACTAAGGTAAGCTAGAGGTGTGGGGGCAGACATTTTTTAAGATGAATGGTACAAAATAGTGGGTTTTGCGGCTGTGTGAATAGTTAAATATGTTTTGTTTGTTACTCATCCGTCCCCCTAATATTAGTAACAAAAGTTTTTATAAAAAATTCTCTAAGCTCTTTGGGGGGTTTTATCCCCCAAAAAAACCCCTCGCTGCATCACTGCTTCGCTTCGCTATATTTATTTAGCTTCATCCGCTTTATCTTGCGCCTGATAACAAAACGAAAACTGTTGTTTATCAGAAGGTGCTTGACGCAAGACATTAAACCCGAATGTGTAGGGCACACCTTGGTGCGTTTACGCATGCAGCACGTTTACGCAGTGCATTTTTTCCAAACAGAGATACTATGACTGACGCGCCAAAAGTCATTTGATACGAATGGTGCTTCATAGGGGCTATTCATACACGATTTGAGCATCAGTCAAGCGTCGGTCTGGCGTTGTGTTAACTTGCCCCGTGAACGGGCCAAGTTTACTCAATAGACTTGGACCTAAAAACATTTTTTTACGGTTAATAACACAAATAGCCAACAACCGAATGCGTATAATTTTTATTTCATTAACTGCTTTATAAAACCACAATGCCCAACGTTTCTTAAGCTAAAACGTTAGAGAATTTATTGAAAAAAAATCCGCGTAAACGTCCTCCGATCCACCTTATGTAGAGTCAATAAAGAAAATGTCTTCCTGACAAGCAATTTTGATACTCATTTACGTAGTTTTATTGAATTTGTATCCTTATTTTATTATAATAAATTAAATATGATTAAAAGTGATATAGCCGCTCTTGATTTATAAATGGTGTAACTAAGCTGTAAGTTCATTGATCGTTAGGCGGTACGAAGTTCGCCGGGTCAGCTAGTTCTTTATAAAAGGGAGATTGGGCTTTGGATGCAGATAAAACGGGATATCACTACTAATGATCGAAGCGTTGGTAAGGGATTGGTGGATCTAATTTGTATTTATCGTGAAATGACGGTGACTGGCTTTACTTTGCTTTAAGACTCCATGTTAGATAACATGAAAATAATCAGCTGTATATCCTTCAAATATTGCTAATAACGAACCCCAAATATTCAACAATGGTTACCGACGCATCATTTGTAAAAAATTACAAATCTTATTATTTTATCTTCACCTTTATCGTGAAAATTAAAACACACAAATCTGCTGAATCGCGTCAAAGATGTGACTCTTCTTACGGTAAGCATAAAAATTTGTTCATTTTAATAAAGCATACTTAAAGGTATTCTGTCGAATAGATAAGTATAATACTCACTTCCTGCTGTGGAATATTTAACTATCACAATCCAGTAGACCTCCCGCCTGTCATACCAGTGAATATTTGTTCATCCCTCTGAAAATAAAAAGTAACAAAACACTTTTCGGAAGAGGAAATTTTTCGGTGCCCTTAGGTCAAACACATCTACATATCACAAAAGAATGAAGCCGCATGACGATATGTAACTTAAGTACGATATGTCCATTATTTTATGAGCGAAGCTTGCTTCGGATGACTGACATATTTTAGGCATCTTTTTCGATATTTCCTATAATTTCATTACACTTTATTCAAGTGCCACTTTTATTTGGGGAGATTAAAAAATAAAACTATTGAAGTATCTAAGGAGAGAAAAAATATTTTATTAAATAAGTACTATTAAATATCCCAAATTATAACCACATCAAATAATCATAAATAAGCATGGTATAGTTACCAATCTGATGCGGTGATCATTGTCACTTGCAGCGAAATGTATTGAAAGTATTGAATTGAAGCTAACATGATAGTTACGCTTTTCTCAAATCATGCCCCTCATTATTTACGAACGCATCAGTCTCCACTCCCGGTTAAGTCATTTATTTGTCTATGGACGTAAAAGCACTTGATCACCATGAAATCATCATTCTCTTCAAGATCACATCACCGTTTCTCTGAATAGGACTACAATTACACTTCACAAATGTAATTGGACAACCAAGGTACAAATTATCGAAGTACATTGCTGCTTCAGAGCAGAAATAGTGGAAGAATAAATCACCTCGGGGTATTTTTCCATCCAGTGAAGTTAAAAAATATTTTGTGGAAAAAATTTGTGGAAATAATCCATGGGCCACAAAAAATTAAAGCGTTAAAAAAATGTATTCAAGTGACGCAAAAGAAGTCAATTTGAATCTCCGTTTGTAGATACATATCATGTAAAATATGGAGTAATCAATTGTTTTTAAAGTAGCTATGGTACACCGCAGAATATTATGATTACTCTAGCTACTGATTATTACGATCATAGAGGTCCGCTAAAGACAAACGTTTATAATTTATGGTAAAGTCAACAACAAACTGAATAATTGACGGTTTCTGCCGCGCCCAGAAAGTTTAATTGCCGGAAGTGATTTTTGGATTTTAAAAAATAATTAAATTATAAAATCAATAGCCAAAACAGAAAAGATAATGATTGGCTATAAAACCCACGTTTTCGAGGATATATTTTGTCCATGTCAGCGGTGACCTCCAAAACGTTCGAGTGGACCAGATCAAATCGAAAGTCTGAAGGAAAAATTTAGGCCAAACAATAATATCCTCGATATCCTCGAGGCCTCTGTCTATGCCAAACACGGATATGGAAATTTTTCCGAAGCTTTGGGCATAAGATAACAGCAAAGCACACAGTATTGCTGCTTGGAATATTCAGGATCCTTTAGTGATAAGAACTTATTAACTTTACGACATTTTTACGCTAATGAGTTAACAAAAGTCAGTGTGACGATAGTAATTAATCTTGGCAGCAATCAAATAACAAAATTAATTCCGTGTCACGGTAGCATTACATATCAGTGGAAAAATTTAACTTGACTGGTCAAAGTGTTGAGCCCAAATGATGGCGTGTGCGCCGGAAGTAAAATTCGATAGCATCGCGTTTTGGGGTATTTTTTACGGCTTGCAGACGCTGATGGCCTATACAAGGAAAATAATAACCATTAAAAAATTGAATTCCAAAAATTGAAAACATAGAAAACAAATATTTAACATCGAGTAAGGGCCGAAGTATTTTGAGTATATTCCGAGAATTATTTTCAGCAGACTTGTCGTCGGTATCGCGTTACACTACAATTTGTGTAGACCGTTTAGAATATCTTTCCCTTCATTTTGGATTTATCTTAAAACATTGTGCTGGTAAAGTTTGCGATGAATTAATGGTATGTATATCATTTTCACTTGCATTCTGACACAATGAAGTTTAGTTGATGTGGACTAAATCAAGCACCTATAATGTTGTGGCATGTTCATGCTACACATGGAATCCATTGATGCTTTATTTTAAACTGAACACACATCTCTAACCTTGATTAATGGGGGCACACGATTTGCTGTTGAAAATGGTCACCCAATTATTTCCTTGGCCGGCACCTTCTCCCGTTGTCTTCGCATGGTGTTGCCGCGGTTGTTTGCCTGTCGGCGACCACTGGAGAAACACACAAAGGCTGATCGAAGAGGAACCTCACCACTGCGAAACCGTTAGCCCGACCACCGCGTGAACTTCCGATAGATCCGGCGTTCTTGAACGAAAATATGCACCTGTAATGGAGCTCGTTCGGTCTCCTCACCGTAACACGTAACTCAGTCACGGACGCCATACGCAAGGTGGGAAGTCCAGAAGGTTCCCCAGAACCGCCGACGCAGCTGAAACTGGAGAACGGCAATCGAAGCGTGGTTCCAACTGTGGCGTTGGCGGTCCTCATGAAGTTAGCCGTGCAGACCACTCCAGTCCCCTGCGGGTCGGGATAGTCCAGGTCGATGTCGTATAGGTCCGGAGCAAACCTCTTGGTCCACGTGTTACTTGCGTAGAAACGTCTCATGTCGCAGAAGAAGTCGTCCGGAGTCTGCCCATCCGTGCAGAAGACGTCCGCTTTCTGTTCCGGTGGTATTGCTGGAGGCGGCGCCCGGATTGGGTACCTCTTTGTCGTAGGCGGTGAAGAACCCCTGACTGGGCTCATGTCCAGACGTATGATGTCCGTGTTGGCCAGAGAAATGACGCAGCACGACGCCAGTATTGTTATCAGGTACCACGGGGCTGTATACGTCGCCATGTTGTCACTGAGCGGTACAATTCAAAATGAATGGAATTGAAGTAAAGGAACACTTTTTTAGTCCTTCGAGAGATCCTGGATGAAAAAGTGATGTTTTGGTGAAACCTTGGCGAGCACTGGACGGATATGAGAGCATCCCATCACTCAAATATAAACCTTAGGGAAAAATAAAACAAAAACATCATCGCTTTCTTCCGCCTGCGTGCCTTGTCAATCTAGGAGGGCGTGAGAGAAGTTGGGGCAACCTTGAATCCAGTATCCATCACCCGGGGGCAAGTCAACTCCCGTCACGACCTGAATTTGAGTTCATCTCGCGTAATAAGCAGCTGAGGCACGACCGAGAAACAGGCTGGAGACTAGGAACGCGGAAAGTTTTACGATGCGGAATCATCGTCGAATGTCAGTTGTTTCTGTGCAAATTATATGACCATGAATTTTTTTTAAATGTGCAATTGGTAAGGGCAGAAGAAATTTTTCTCCTCAACTAAAGCTGTCATTGGAAATAATTATACTCATTTCCTAGAAGTGATTTTTGGTAATGATGAAACAATTTTCGTTTAACGACATTATTGCATGAAGGTTGAAGAGCAGAGCTTGTATTGAAGTAAATTCGGGAAAAGCAAAGGTATGGGAAGAAGAATCTTTTCTCTTCAACTAAAGCTGTCGTTGAAAATTGTACGACAAATTTCTGTTTGATGATTAAATAATTTTCATATGAAGACATTATAATTGCATGGGTATTGAAAAACAGAGCTTTTGCAGGAGTAAATTAGGAAGTGGCAAAGCTGCGGTATCATACTGAGAAAAAATTATATCCAGCCATATAATTTCGTATTTCATTGATGTTTATTATTACACATCCATCATTTTAATTCGAGAAACGTTAAATGTACCAAGAAAATGCAGACCAATATGGATAAGGAAAATGATATCCCCATCCTAAACAGCATGTAGAGAAGTAACTTACTTATCGACTTTAAAATTCCTTGACTTTATTGATTCATGAAAAGTCATTCTTAAAGAGAAATTTTAAAACAGAGAAATTCTTAAAAAATTAGTATTTATATCATTCAACTAGATTCTGGAGATACTTGAATAGTTAGTGACTGTTGAAAAATTCCACAATATAGATATGCGAAATTTTGCCGTTGTTACTATTAATGATAGTTGATACATCTCGCTATTAACCACACGTTTAAACATCACAAATGGCGCCCTGCTTAGCTTTCTTACTCGCAATTTGATCTTATATTGAAGAAAGCCAAATCTATCTCTAAAGCTATCTTTAAATATGTCAATGTCAAATGACCTCATTCCTTCGATATTCTCTCAACAGAAACGACAACTTTAATTTAGTCTCGTGCCTTATTAAGAGAAATGAAATATCTACACTTTTTGATCTTCTTGTCATCTTAAATACACTGATATTATGGTGAAACCCTAGCTTACTCTGTGAACTGACTGTATCTCTGGTCGGCCAATAGTGGTTAAAATTGCAATAATTTACCTTTTCCTCACTTGACTTCATATGAACCAGACTAATTAGCAATGCAGTCCTCCAATCTCAGCATCAGCCGAGTTTCAATCATGACACATAATTTACAGGATTTTCGACATTATTTATTTTCCTAGGTAGAAATAAGATCTTTTCTGCCGCTGGTCAATTTCAAGAGCAGTTGAGCTTTCGTCAAATAATGTCTAACTTAATTCGAGTTTCGCTATTTAAGTTGTGAACTCTCTTTTTGAGTTTTCAACTCCATAGTTTCGCGAAGTTAAGCCAAGTTCAATCGGTATGACCAAGGCTTTAATGTTACGAGAGTATTGGGTGAGGAAGATTTATTATCACCAATAAATGGCGACATTGAATAAATCCCTGAAACAGCCAAGGATTTTTGTTTTTACTCCATTTCATTTCAAATCTAAAAATGAATTATATTCATCGAAAAATTATTCGGTGATACCAAAACATTTATGTAAAGAACGCAGGTTTTTTAAATGTTGAATTACATAATTGTGTGTATTAATATTGTTTCCGATGATTCATATGCCACTGGTTACTGTTTAGTTCGATGAATTAGTGTTGTATAGGATGCATCATTTTGCGACTTTTTTCTCATAGCGAATTTTAATGCTCGGAATAACTTTCCAACCTCGTGTGACATTACAGATGTTGCTCTTAAATCAAATAATTATTTCAAATTGAAACCTTCTTTTTGAGTTTTCGGCACAAACTTTCGAAGCATCGACATTAGAAAGTTAACGTTTAATTGATTTTTCAGTCAAAATGGCTGTTTTCATTTATGCATAGAGTTATTAGTTTTAGAGATAACTAGTATCAAAACTCATTCAATAAATTTTATGTCAATTTCTCATAGATTAAATGACCTGATACGTTGTTTCCCAAGATCATCAGGGGTAAACTTCAACTGTTGGTGTAGTGGTTAACACATGACACACATTCGCATTTTTGTCATGTACTACTCCTGCTTAAAAAACCCGGTGAAAGTTTTTTTTCCAGTTAATACTTCCGAATTCATGGAAACACGTTGTCGCTATGTCCAAGAGTTGGAGAAGTCAGCGAATATACCAGGTATATTAAGGTACTGATATTACGTACTATTATTGGTACAAGTGGCGTAACTAGGAATATGCTTCAGGGGGAGATATTTACTAATGAGAAGTAAATGTAAATAAAAATCCCAATTCCTTTTGCATTATTACGTATTTGAAGTGAAGGTGTCCTAAATGTATGCCCCATGCTATTAAGTAACAATTAAAGATACATCATCTTCTGTGGATATATTTGAAGTAGTAGGAAACTAGTATGAACTTCAAAAGAAAATATTTCAAGGCATTTCTTTCTCTACCTGTAAAAATTTTAAATGAAACTTTAGATTTTTATTTTTTCTTGCTAAAATTTACACAGAAAAAAAATAATTCACGATAAAAAATGAAGTTTATCAACAGTGTAATTGTTGTATTCAGGTTATTCAAAACTGGTTGACATTTATTTATGTATATTTTATTATGTACACAAAATGTATTTAATATCATTTCAAATCCTTATCCGTGCTCATCATTATCGAGATTTAAAAATGCCATCCACGTCGGAATAACCTGATACATAATAGAAAAAGAAGAGTTAATGGACTGCATTTTTTTATCGTATTTTTATGAATAAGTTAGAGGAATTATTTAAAATTTTCAATTTTTGAGTTTGAATCGTCCGTAATGGATCTCTCTTTATGTGGCGAATTATGATGGAAGTTTTTTCTGCATGTCTATCACCAGGTTCATGGACATCTTTCCCTCGGCATGACTGCAGGAAGTGATATACTATCAAAACATTTGCAGAAAAATTGGACTATGACCAGATGGAAAACACGTGGAGCACCACTCATTCTTCTATGGAGGATTAATCTTCGAAAAGTATGTAAAAGCCACAATAATTCCATTTTCTCCGGCAGTACGCTCAAGACGTATTGAATTTCAAAAACTGACTTGAGATATACAAACATGCACTAAAAGAAAAAAGGAAAAGAATGGGCTAGCATTGTGGGTGTGGGAAAGAATAATTTTGATGACATGGGCGTAAGGGAAAAGATAACTATGACGTTCTTGACATTATTGGCGAGGTGAGGAAATTGCTAGGAGTATAATTAGGAGGCAGAGGGTTGGGATGAATAGAGTCATATGTAGAAAACTATACAGAAAACCTCGTTCGCTGGATGAATGTTTGGAAAGAGGGAATGTGATAGGAAAAGAACATGGTTCACTGAAAGGTACTACGTTGGTCCTACAGCAAATGTAAGCAAAATTTTTCATTTGGATGGAGAACAGACCGGGAAGACTCGTAAAATACTCCATTTGAACCTACCTTCTTCTGTAGTTGACTAAAAAATCAAATAATTAACAATTAGGTAACGGTAGAGACAGTAAAAATCCATTATTTCTATTTAAACAGCATTTTTACCATAATTTTGCCAACTGAAAAAAAAATCCAATGATAAAATTATAAAGTTTTATTCAATACTTTATTTAAAATTTCCAGCAAATATTTCATTATCATAGAGAGATGACGAATGCCAGTGTCTGATTATGTTGTGAAAACTCGGTATTCGTCATAACAAGCAAATTTCTTTTATCAATGGAGAGGACAAAAAGAAATAATTTAAGAACATTTTTTTGCATACATTTTCACTTAAGTTAAACATTTTCATAATTTATGTGTGAAAACATGCAAAATGTTGACAACTCTCATCTCCTCTAAATCATATCATATTCCACCATGCACACGCAGCTTGCAAATCAGAGCACGGAGAGATGACTTCACGCTAAAGGCGTACCCACTTAGATGTCATTGTGCTGTCAAATAGATGCAGGCTGCAGAGTTTACAGAGATCAATTTTCAAGGACAAGGATATCACAACCTCATTTAAGCCGTAGGACATTGCAAAAAGCAACGAAATAAGGTTCAAATGGCGTACCTATCCGTATTGCTTGGCGAAAGGTTCCAAAGTGGGATTTTTCTTGCAAAAAATGGCAATACTGGCGGTATCCTGAATCTTTGTTGCCTGCTTTATATTGATACCACCACGAACGAAAGAAATGGACCCTCTACAATATTTACGGAACATATGAGAGATACACTCCCTATTCTCTGGTTCAGCTAGGTTCACTTATTGATGCCATTATGCTATAAAATAGATTCAGACTGCAGAATTTACATAGATCAATTTTCAAGGACATGGATGTGTGACAACTTCATTTTACCCTGAGGCCAATGTCAAAATGGGGTCCGGAATTCCATACCTTTCATTATTATAACCTGGCGGAGGTCAAAAAGTGGGATTTTTCCTGCGAAAAGTGCCATTAGGCTATACCGGCATTATCCTGAATCTTTACTGTCTGTTTAGCACTAACACCACCACGAACAAAATAAATGGGACCTCTACAACTTCTACGGCACGCACGCTCTCTGGTCCTGCTAGGTTCAGTCAGTTACTTCCCCGGGCGACACCTGCGTCCGTTGTCCTCGCAGGGAACTGAAGAAGCGGTGGTTTGCCTGTCGATGACCACTGGTGAAAGACAGTAATGCGTCACGTATTGAAACCTGACCACGCCGGATCCGTTAGCCCGACCGGAACGGGCCGTGGATCCAGATTTCCGGAACGTAAATTCACACTTGAAGTCGATATCGTCCGGCCTTCTCACTGACACCCGCACGTCCTTCACCGAGGTCATGCTCAACGTGGGCATCGCAGTATCTTGCCCGGACCCTCCGCTGCAGCTGAAACTGACGAATGGTAGACTGAGCACCGACCCGGCCGAAGCGTTCGATTTCTTGAAACTGGCCGTACAGGAAACACCCTTCCTCTTCGGATCCGGATAGTCCAGGTCGAAATCGTACACGTCAGGGGCGGACCTCTCCTTCCATTGTTTGCTGCCATAGAAACGCCTCATGTCGCAGAAGAAGTCGTCTGGCGACCGTCCGTCTGTGCAGAAAATGTCCGGTTTCTGCTCAGGCGGAATTGCTGGAGGTGGTGCCCGGATTGGGTACTTCTTCGTGTGAGGAGGCGTCGGACCCCGGACTGGGCTCATGTCTAGACGGATGAAGTCCGTGTTGGCCATTGAACTTACGCAGCATGACGCCAGTACTGTTAACAGTAACCATGGGATCAGGAACGACATCCTGAATGTTTTGTATCTAGGAAAGAAGAAAGAGAAACATTAGAAGTGAAATTAATATCAGTAGAGTGTGACTACGCGCTGTCCTGGTAATAAATTTAAAGCATTTTAGTATACATTGACAAATTCAAAGTTCTTCGTTAAAATTCTTCGTGAACAAAAGAGAAGAACAATTTTAACAGGGGCAACGGCCTTTAAAAAAAAGTCGTAATACATGGCAACCCGTAATTCTGGAAAACACTCAAGAACCTACTCCAACCTACCGCTCCCAACCCCCTTCACCCCCCCCCCCCCCAGATACAGATACCTATATGTATGAAGAAAAATTTCTGCTTCATCAGACTCCATTGAAAAAGGAACAAGCATCGGTCGGGAAACGTTGGGGCCACCCGAAAATTGACACGGCGACATAGCCCAAAAGCTTTTTAACTAACACATTCAAAGTTATCTAATCACTTTTTATGATAAGATAGGGTAGAAGCGATGTTGGACAATGTAGTGGGTTGAGCTTTGGCTATTTATAAAAGGATTCGGGTTAGAATGAAGGAGGAGTGCTTGAAGACACTCAAACAACAATTTTAGCCAAGGTAAGAATTATTCGCTGCCCTATTGCTTAATACGGGATGAGCTTTACACTCATCCAGCTGATCCAACCTTCGGAGGAAAGATTTAACTATTTTTAGTGGGATGAAAAACAATTGTATATTTAATATACCTACGCACTTATTTCAGAGTTATAGAGCGTGAAATTATAAGGGTAGAACCGTCCTCTTCTGATCCTCTGAGTCCTGGGCTGAAATGAGGGTTAAGTCTCTGGAATAACACAAACATTAGGTGCCCAAAGTGAACGGTAGCCACAGAAAATTAACTTGCCCGATCTTCGTTTGTTCTTCGATCGATCTTTGTTTCGAGTTGCCCGATTCCTTTGGAAGGAGGTATTTTTTCGCCTGTGGCTTGATCCGAGATGAACTCTACTCTCGCCTATCTGGCCCAACCTTTATTTAAAAATAAGAACTACTTTTACGCACAACATTTTGGGCACCTAATAATTGGGAAATTTTCTACTGGATATCATCAGCCAATTGAAAACTTTTCATATTTAGTGTGAAATTGGAGATCGTGGCAATGTAATGGGTAGAGTGCTTCGCTGCTCATCTAAGGGCTCTCAATTTAAGAGAGAGCTAAGGCTGCCGACACTTTTTAGAAAGATTCTTGACGCAAGAAAAGTATTAAGCCTGCTAACCCGAGTCCGATTCCATCTTTAGTCATAGGCTAAATCCGTGTAATCACAGTCCTCACCTGTCCAAATGAACCTTGGCGTTTAGGCAAAATTCCTACTCGTAACTAGATGGTAGCATATTAATTGGGCAAGTTACTACTACCATCATCTTAATTATATCACATAATTGCATTTAAAATAGAAAGGATGTTGCTCGGGTACACTCATCCAATAATCCTCCTCGTTAGAGACGGCTCAAGGAATTGCCCCCCCCCCCCCTCCCCTTTCAATTAATAAGAAATATTCACGTACATGTCTCATAATCCGGGGTGAGCTCTACACTTACCTATCAAAATCGAACTTCTAGTTGGAGCAGTGAGTGAGTGAGAAGTAAAATATTCGGCAGCTTCCTTCCTTAGCTATCGGATCAGTTGGTATTCTGACGAATCCTTGGCGAGCACTGGGAAACGGAGCAAGGATGGACGTCGTAATATAAAGCTGGAAAAGAAAATAAAATAAAAGCTATCGCTTTCTTCCGCCACGAATAGGAGCGTGCTTTGCAAATCCAGGAGGATGAGGAAGGAAAAGGTAACCTTGGAGCCGGCATCAATCACCTCCGTAGCGGCCCCGTTCCCATCACGACCTGAATTCAAGTTCATTTGACGTAATGACCGGCTGAGGCGTACGAGAAAGAAGACTCTGGGGCTCAATGATGCGGAAACTTTTTCGTTTCGAGACCTCATTAAAATCCATCAGCTTTTAAAACTTCTGCGTGCCATGGAAGTAATTTTTACGTCCTGGAAATCTCTCTGAAGATTGCCAAGGATATAATATTACATGTGATTATACATTTTTCTGATTTCCTTGATGAAATAAATAGTTCAAATTGGACATAATGAAGAACTTATAATGCATTTGGTGGCAGAAGATAATATTTTCCGACTTTTTTCATTAAAAAAACTGTAGGTTTTCATTGCTCCATTGCATATGCAAGTCCGCAAAACTTTTTAATCGACTCATTCATAAATAAGAATCAGGTTCATTTTTATAAAATTTACTCTACGTAATAAATATCATTTTTCTGCCAATGCCTTAAAAAATGTATGAATGTAGTAAAAATGGCCGGACTTTCCAAAAGGGCTTTTAAATTAGCGCTCAAAGCATTAAGCGAGTGACAAGGTTAGTTTACGAACCAACAAATGCTGGGATATATTTGATAGACTATTTATCCTTTTTATCCTGTAATACCTAATAACCCGTTAACACAAGTGACACGACGTATAGAAGAACTCTGCGTCGATTTGACCAAGGTTTCATTATATATTTATTTAGCCATGAACTTCAAGTACCACGAAATAAACTTGCAAGCCATTAAAGATGAAAACGAAGTCAATTAAAAGTAATCTTTTCTCTCCACTAAATATATTCAAGAAGTGTCTGGGAGGGATTCTTAGAAAAGATATTTATTTAATTGTTGACTGAAATTGCAGCGTAGTAAATATAAGTAAATTGTACGCCAAGGATCTGTTTTGGAGTCAGTAAGGTTCAAGCTTGTTACGGAAATAAATACTGATGAAACCACGTAGAATAACAGTTTTATTTTGGCGTATCATGTGATACGATGAATTTTCAGTGAGAAAAAACTGTTGAGAGCAACCACGATGGTTCCAGTAAAGTGCGAATCATCCGCTGTGTGTCATGAATGAATAATTAGTATATTTCGAATACTTGTTTGGGGTCTATCATTCATTTGAACAGATGATTGAGGCTCTGCTGTAATTACAAGTAGTCACAACAAAAAATGTTCACTTACTTGTACTCCATTATTTTATAATAGCTCTATACAGTTTATGGAGGACCTTATCCAGACTAAGCCATAGGTAGTTTGAATGTCGCACGTAAATGATAAAGGGATGATATCCTGTACCCGGGCCGCCTTGCACATAGGATTGAAGATTTATATCGGGGATGTCAAATTGTTTCACCCGAGATTTGAATCGAGAACCCTCTGGTCGGTAGCCGACGATCTAATCGGTCCGGTTCATTCATCTAAATGCCTCAGCTTTGAAGAGATAATTCTTATTTCCTGTGACCATAAAAGCACCCAGTTAAGGAAATAGAGAACAGGTAGAAATGTTAGCATAGTTGGAAAATTCATGTATCGAATAAAAGTTTTCTAATAACTAATTATCTATCCACACTATATGTGAAATCACCATGTCAACGAATGTCTTCTAAGGAGGCTAATATTCACCAGTGACGGAGACTTTTCAAAATAAACTGGATCTTCATTTCACTCCTCACATTTCCATCCGACCTTAATTCACCGCAAATATTCTCAACTAACAAGGTCAAAAACCAGTTTTAAATGCGTGAAGGGCCTTTAAGGTCGGTCACCTCTGTAAAGAAAACATGAGCGAGGTGCAATTTCTGTTAGGGGCCAGACAAATGTAAGGAGGTGATTTTAATATTTTTCGCTATGCAGTTTAATCAAGCTATCGTGATCGCTTGTGACCTAAAAATATTTTTCTAATCGAGCATCTTTCAACTAATCTTTTTTTGCCAAGTATGGCAAAAGGGTCATTCCATGTAAAATTATATCCCCTGTAAAATTATTTGCAATGATAATATTATGTTAGTTTCATGGAAGGGATTGGATGTCATACAGCTTGTAACAAGCATTTTTTTCCTGCCATTTGAATGAATTTTTAGGTTTTTGTTTTTAGTATCAAATTACAGGCACACAGCCAGCTATTTAGCCTTATCCATGATCATTGTAGGTACATTTGTACATGCTGAGGAGTAGACACTGTGATTTAACCAATGATATTCCTCTGAAAGTATAACTTCTTTGGTAAAAGCGGTTTACTCATATGAGGGAAATGGAAGCACTATTTCTTTTATCGGAATTATAAGGAACCATGAATGAGCGGAAATAAATCTGTTAACTTTTGAACTGTATTATCCTCATCAATGTACCAAACTTATCGTACTAGCCTAGCACTGAGGGTTTGATGAATCCATCTTTTGTCTCCCAAGCTAATTCGAAAACAGAAATGTCTAATAATAATTCATCCCAAATTCGACTATATGAAATTATTATTTATAAAAAATCGTTAATTATCTATTATATTATTCTTCTTCTCCAAAAGTTATCCAAACCCCCTGTCAATATTTTCGAATTGAGCGTAAATATAACGCTTTCGAGTTCTGAGGAAATTATGGAAATACTAAGGTAACCATTACGTTGCTTTACAGGAGTATATTAAGTTGTAATAAAATTCATCCGTGCGAAGGATGCATTTTTCCCGTGTTTTAGTTTTCAACATAATTTAAATTCTTTTTCAATACTCGAGATTTATCGTAATACTATTGTAATAATCTGCGTATACTGCATAATTGTTTTTGCAAGGACAAACCTATATGGAGATGATTAAACTATGAATGTATAAAATGTTAACTGTCTTGATCTGCACACCGAATGAACTCCAGATCTCACAAAAAGATCGTCCAATTTACATCCTGAATAATTTTCTCTCCAACCAGTGATTCGGCACACTAAAATATATTCCATGACACACTTACGGAAGTGAATAAACATGTTTTACAATAAATTGGCTCTGAGAGATCCTGACATCTTACTTCGAGCCCCGCCAGTGGATTTCAAACAAATTTATGCATCATTATTTATTGTGAATATTTGAGAATGATCGAGAGTTGGTCTATTTTTGCCATTGCAAAAAGCCTCTTGGTAATGAATCAATATTTTTAGAAATTTTAATATGAATCGATAGTCATTGTTGTAACTCGTAATTCATTGTTATTCTCATTAATACTTTTTGCATAAATTTCTCTTAAAATGACGGCAAATTATCACTTCCTTGCATCCTTATTATGATTTATATGTTTCTTTTTGATTAGCTTAATTTCTAATACGTTCATTTTGGTAAAATTAACGTATGCTTGGTCAAAAAAACTGAGACTAAGCTACTCTGCTCTCGAATTTCATAGAATGTAATTTTTATACTTTTTTGTGGCCTCGCTTTGCAATGATTTTCCTAAGATGCGACCAGCTGAAAATATATGCTAGGGTTACTATTTGGAAAACCGTATTGTAAAACTTCGGGAAATAAGTCTTGAGATAATTAAGTAGCATATTTAAAAAATATCAGGTTGGTATGAATCAGGTTTGAGTAAAAGCTGATGGGAATTGGGGTTGAATATGTGGGGTGAAGATACAGTTCTTCTTCATCAAAAGCTTAGCCTAGATGGTGGCATATCGCTTTTGACCATAAATACTGAGAAAATTTATCGAAGCGATTCGTTACTACGGAACAATTTAGTGAGATGAGTGAGAAAGGTTACAAGAAGCTACAGAACAACATCATCGCGGAGAAACGAATCCGTAATTAAAAATTGCTCTAGAGAAATAATGTTTAGAGTAACGAGGGGCATGAGAAACAGTATTGTCAGTTGAGCTAAGGGAAATAAAGTAATATACCATTTGGATGGCAATGCAGTTGTCATAAACTTCCCAATGAAAATTACGTTAATTTTGATGTACCTTTTCCATGCCATAGTCGCTGATTATAGGTGATCATTAAAATCGAAATTGTGATATATAGAATTTCTATTGCTAAACAATATTTTCCTAAAGTATTGATTGAAAATTTTGTATCTTTTGCCACCAAAACTACGATACCTAGGAATCAGCTACAAATTTTGTAAATGATCTTCTAGGCCTTTTCGAGTATAAACTGGTGGAAAACTTTTGTTAAGTTGAACTATCATACAAGTATTTTATTAAGTAAGAGGCATATGGCTCGCGTAATAATTTTCATTGTTCTATGGATCCTGTCAAAAATCTATTGTTTTCTCTAAACAGTTGACCCAATACCCAGTTTGACGTTTTTGATAACATGATGTAAGTTCACCCACGCAGATTAGTCGTGATTTTTCTTATCAGCTCTTCGCTTAAACCATTTAAATCGACCGCCCCAAAAAGAAATGACAATTCTCGAGCATATATTTAGACGCATAGTGCCAGAACCAGGGGTCATCAACCTTTTAAATGCAAAGGCAATTTTACATCGTCCAGAGGGCCATGATACTTCACGTCACTTTACCACCACAGCAATAAAATAAATAAAACATATAATTTCATAGTGAAATAAACTTTATTGGTTAAAAATTTCAATCAATCAATGAGATTTTTGACAGTGTTTACTTTTGACGAGTTTGACGATACTTGGTTCACGATAAAATATATTCTCTAGCCTCTGGGGGCCGCAAGAAATTATTCTGCGGGCCGCAGGTTGAAGATCCTTAGTCTAAACCATCTTCCGAGTGCGTGTGATATCACTCCACGTACATTTTGAGTCAACATATTTCTTTAACAATTTTACTTTTGACCTTTATGGTAATAAGTTTAAAAGGTGAATCTTCTTCGAAGGAAGATGATTTCTCTTTCTGCTATTATCTATGAAGACAAGAATCTGTATAACCATGGACTACAAAGTAATTTATAGCCCATGGTTATAAATGACCTTATCAGCTCTTTTTGAATGCATGCTCCACGATGTAACTTAATCTGAATTGTAAAAAATAATTTCACTCGTATTTCTTAAACTTCTTATTCAGCATTAAATTAACTTAATGTTTTCTCAAATATTGTTAAAATGCCACTGTTAGTATTGGAATTAGTCACTCTGTTTGTATTTTTTCCGATTATATCCTGCCTTGGGCCTTTTCATACTACAACACATCCTTTTATTCCGCCCGCTGTATATTAGTATTTCCCGAATAGAACAAGCAGGCCGTTGATGATCTCGAAAAAAGATACTTATTTTTGATTTAATGTTACACTTTTTTCTCTTGTTAATACGACTTGAACCACGATGAGGACCTTTTTGGACCTTGAAACTTCCTTCCAACAATCTTCTGCCCTTCGTTTCACATTTAAGAGCTTGCCCTGATTCCCTCAATTTCAACGTCACGATTCCAAGAAAATCACATAAATCACCAAATCAGTGGGAGGCACGTAGTTGTTCTTTTTACGACTCCCTTCCTTTTCCTTTTATTTAATATTTCAGATAAATCTCCAAGAATTCCTATAGTGCGTCACTCAGCGGAATATATCTCAGACAAGTGTTCAATCATTTCTTGGCACCAATTTGTTTATCTTGAGTCATCATTCTCCGTCACATTGATCAATTCAAGGTAGAATATTACTGTCAGAGAGTAGAAATCAGTTTTTAGAATAATACAGAATTTCATTTTTACTCTAGTTTATCATAGCTATTTAAATGGAATACATGTTTATAAACCATCAAATGTATCTGAAAGTGCCTCTTTTTCTCTTATTGCCACACTAATCCCTTATTTTGGCATATTTAGGCCAACGGTGATACCGTTAATTCAGATAAAGTTTCCCACAAAATTGACTTCTCAAACAGAAAGATTTTCTTTCAATATAAGATTATAGGATTGAGTAGAAGTGGAGAATATTGAACAACTTACGTGGATCATTAATTCTGTTAGAACTGTTCGAATGTGTGATTGATAAATTGCATGGAAATTTTTCATTTAAGATAATAGTTTATTGACGAGTATTAATGACGCTGTTCATAATTTTCTACTAAATCTTAATCTTGTATTGTGCCGGTATAAAGCAACATACATCAAAACCCCACCGCCGGCATTGGTCAACTTTTGAAGGTGGCAGAGGGACCAACGCTTAATATCTCATCCGACGGACGGACGGTTTGCAGTACTCATAGTGTTACTAGTGAAGGGCAGGTTGCCTCCGAAATTATTTCAATAACACCAACAAGTTGAGCCTAAACTAATTAATCAAAATGATGAAGTAAGCAACTGAATGCGTTGGTATTTCATCCATTCAGTCCTTCGTAAATGACTTGTACGTGATAATAATTATACGCTGATATTCTCATGTGATATCCCGCATTTAAAGTCATTTTCATAGCGTTCATTCAATAACTTACTCGATATAACCCTCACTGAGGCTCGCCCCTGTACTTCATGCCACGGTCGTACCTAATATATGTCGTATTAATCCATCCTCCATTACGCTTAATCGTGAAATCAATCGATTCGGCTTCAACTATGTGAAAATCCACGTTTAAATGAAAAATAAACAACCTTGGTAACTTTTCATTGGAAATTTGTTATTCGTACGACGCATTTCAACGCTGAGGCGTCATTTTCAGCTTCGAGTTAGCCTTGAAACGCGTCGTACCGATAAAAAATTTCCTGGGAAAAGTTACCAAGATTGCTTATTTTTCATTTCTCTCTTAGTCGTTCTCATAATTATTTTTCTTTAATTGCTTTTCACTTTATATACCTGAGATGCATAACCCTATGGAATCAGTAGGTATCCCTCTGTATTCTGTAGTATTAACTCTCCGTAAATGGCAAGAGGCGCTACTTTATTTGGAGTATTTGTTTTCTCGCTGTGGTTGATTACACTAACGATAATATTTTTTAAGTTGATACAGTACGTGAATTTAACTACATATATACACATTTTATTACATACGGAAACTTTCAAACATGGCTACAAAATTCATTTACGCTAGAGTTATGCCTTATTTTCAGTGTGTAGTATTTTATTGAAAGAAGGGCTTCACAAAAGTCGAAAGCATTGTAAATAAGAATTGTGTAAAAATTAAATAAAAAATGCTGTTAACGTGAGGAATGGAAGTGCAATATGACACATTTTATTCGGTTATCATACAAAATATCCGAAATTGTTGCTTGCAAATGCCTCTTGACCTCCATAAAAGGCTTTTATTTGAATCCTCATTATTATCGCTTGAATTGAATGTATTTTGTCACAATGCTTATGCGTAACTACATATTTGGATAAAAGAATTATTTAGCAGTAGTGCGTTATTCACCTTTATCTATGCGAAGAAATTCACATCAAAGCCTGGCCTAATATAAACATGTTGGTCGGGCTAAGTTCAAGAAAACTAAAAGAATACTTTTCTCTTTTCAAGGATATATGTCTTACGGTATTTATAATGACTATAATCAAAATAAATGCATAAAATCTCCTTATAAAAATAGGAGAAGAGGGTGCAAGTTGTATTAATCTGCCATCCACGTTCACCGACGATCTGATGAGAGGCATGGCCTTGATTCTTGAGTTCGTCTCGGTGCATGGCATTTCTTCAAATAAATATATGGCCCCACTTACTTAAGACGTAGAACCTTTACCAAATTTCTCAAAATTACCAAATGCTACCACATTTTTTACCAAATTATTCTATGAGGAGTATAAAGCGACGTATTGGAGTATGATTTTAATGGACCAGAATCATCTCGCATGAAGGGAGCAATATCTCTTCGCTATGCCAAAAGGCTTTCCACGAGGGATTGAAAAATTTCGCCGCCAGCAACCACTCCGTCAAATACTGTACCACATGGAGTTTCGCAAGAGTTCCATTGTGACCTCAGCACTCTGAACAGGATTGGCTTCTATGGTGACGAGACCAGTAATATAGAATCTAGAATAGTAATATTCGCTTCACCTAGAATTCCCCCATCCAACGAGTTCCAACTCATATTGGTTCGTGAGCTTCGGGAAGAAGGAGATGACGTTTCGCCCACCGACCAAGGTCTTATTTAGGACCTTGGCGAGCTACAATCCGCCAGTTGGCTCTAGCCTAGAATGGCTTTATCAATTGGATAGATCGAGCTTAGGGGACTGCATAAAAGAGACACAATTCCATCCCATAAAAGGCTGATTTCTGTTGCCACTTCAGTCTCATTTTAATCGGCTTTCAAAAATGTCCACGGCGTGGTGATAAGTGCAATTTGATCTACTTATTTTTTGCAATATTTTGCACTATAATGTATGTTATTGCGAGGAATAGCATTTGAACAGGGCTATGAATTTGATTAATCACATCCTCATGAATGAAAATTTCGACTGACACCCCTAATTATACGTGAAACTCCCTATTTCCCCGTGAAACTCGGATCACTTTGTCCGTCAGCGACGTGAGTAGCGACTTTTGTAAACCTATTTAGATGCGCGGTGAGTGATAACTCATTTAGAGGCAGACTTGAGGATTCTATTTTGTAATATTCGTGGGTCGAGCGTTGAGAATCAGCATGGACGTCCTTCCGGTCTGAGTTAGGTCGTCCGACGCAACTATGATAGAGATGCGAGATCAACACGTTTCGCGTCGCACTAGGAACTGTAGGAGTTTCAGCAAGGTCGCGGACGGCAAGCTTCTCGTGGCCTCATACGCGGCTTTCGCAGCGGATAAGTATCACACTAAATGTTCGTTGCCTCTCCCGCTGCTCGCGACAATATATTTTCGAATGAAATGGTAATAGAGTTTTCTATGTGGAATTCCATTTATTATTACAGTAACTTTTAAAATCCATTATTATTATTATAGTACTCTACCGATTATGGTATGTTTCCATGGAGTACTAAAGAAGCAATCTGGGAGTCTCCCTTTCCTTCCAGCACTGCCTTCTTCAATTCACTGTAAGGCCTATTCCGTTTCAATCTATCTTAAAATACTCATAAATATATCTATCTATATATCTCTTACTTCCCCTTCCTCGTTTACTTAACATTCTACCCTCTAACACCGTTTTCAACATCGCCTCCCTGCTAAGTACTCGCTCCATCCAAACCTTCTGTCTCCTCCGTATCTCATCTAAAAGTTACCTCTCCTCCCCCACCATGTCCAGCACTTCGTAGTTTCTCCTCCTATTTGTCCATTTCACCCTCTCGATTCTTCTTCATGCCCACATCTCAAATGCCTCCAATCTTCTCTCGTCCTCTTTCCTTAGAGTCCACGTTTCTGCACCGTAGAGAGCTACACTCCAGATCAAACTCTTCACAGTCAAAGAAAAAGCTTGCGCAATCCGGATTTCAATGCTGAAGCTTCATCATCAGGTGCTATATTTGAAATGACATTTGCCACATTATATTTGAAATATAGAACCCGATGATGATGCTCCAACATTGAAATCAGAATTGCGCAAGCTTTCCCTATGACCATAGTGGGTTGTAAAAGTTATTCTTATAATAGATACATTTTCATTTTGAAGAAGACTGCAGTTTGTGAATGTGGACTGAATACGATTAGAAATGAATTGGATTAAAATGTATCGCTCTAATATTAAAATGTCCTCTCAAAGCAAAATCTAAACACAATTCAAATTATCAAATAGAAAAATAAACATTATAAATAATATTGATCGTTTTGAGCAACAACGTAGAAAATAAAGCAGAGAAAAGATAATGAATTTAAATTGGATGAAAATTCTTCGAAAAAAAATTACCCATCAAATAAAAAAATTGAAATAATTAAATGGGTCATTCCTATTGAGACGGCATTCAATAAATTATCAATCCTTGCACAAATTATTACGCCAGTATATCAAGCCATCGATATTGTAAAAAAGGAATTGTGGCACTCAATAAAAAACAATCAATCATTATCTCTTAAGCAAACATAATAATTATGAAAAAATATATAGGATACACGGGTTACATAATCCTATAGGACAATGACCTTTGTTTTGAAGGATTTCCAGATAGCATTGTTCCCAATTGTATACTTATGGGTATATTTTTCATTTCATTAGATATCTTACTCTATAGATTGCTTCCTGCAACCTGGATTGAATTCTGGAATGTGGTTGTCAGATGTTAATTCAAAAATATTCACCAAGGTTTTTGATAAACTTGGAAATTTTAATGTGACTTTGACATGATTATTTCCCCAATACAATGCGGTCGGATAAAGTAGTCACTTTTACAGTTATAATTTTATAATTTACTCACAAAATTCCAACCATCGTCAGCTTTTCATTCCTCCGATAATGGTGTTATATTTTTTCAGCTTTGAAATATCATAAGTGTACACAGATTTCACAATTCTATTTATGCGATGTACTTCGTTATTGTTCAATTAAAACATTCAGTGTCAATATGAGTACCTTATTTCATTCATAAAGCCTTTCATTTTTAATTTATACTTTCATACTTGCGAAATCGGAATTCGTCCTGCCTTCTGCAGATATCAGGAAGTTGAAAATTTTTATAAAAAAGCACCATATGTATGCACCTCTGATGACTTACCACCACTCCGTGACGGTGCAATTAAAAAAATGCTTAATAAAACGTTCCGCATTGGCTGCCACAAGTTCTGCTTTTATGGATGGAATTCGTTGAGGTTAATTAACGGTGTGTCATAAGTGTATATTTGAAACAAAATATTTTTATTTTAACACTTTTGCCAGTTAGGAGTCCTAACTTAGGGCAATCTACTAAACACTATTTTCAATCAATAAAGTATTTTTAAAATCAACAGATTTAGGCGTTACTTGGTGGAACGATGAGATATTCATGGTTAAATAAAAACACAGTACTATTCCACAACCTTATATTTTTGCAGTCTACTAGTTTCAACGTTTACAACGTCATTATCAAGACTAACTGAGAAAAGCATACAACATCAAGCCTTATTTATCCAACAATAGTGTGAGGGAAGGAGGAGGGGGGGGAACTAAATGAGGAGGAGCATTGAGCATTGTTGGTTGGGCATTGTTGGTTGGATAGGAGGTTCAAAACAAAAAGTATAAAAGTTTGGGGAGGTGGGGTGGGGGCAGGCAGATAAAAGTCAGGTGGTAACGAGGTTAATGAGAAGGGGAGGAGGAAGGATTGTCAAGGAAGAAGTCAGATTTTAAAACAGTAGATAAAAAGTTAGAACATTTGAATACAGTCATATCATTAAAAATTTCGATGTTACGTGCAAGAGTGCATTTGGTGATTTCTAAAATTTCTAAAATATCCAGTTTTACACTTTTGTCATGCACATGTAAAATTTAATATTAAAATCACTGTTGTGGCCGGATTCGGACAGGTGTTTAGAAAAATGGGAAATGGAGTCTTTCAAACGAGCACTTCTTTTGTGTTCATCGACACGAGTTTTAAACTTGCGGCCCGTTTGACCAACGTACACACAAAGTATTTTTAATTTAATTGCAGCATTCATATGATAATAATCCAAATAAGAAAAATTGTAGTTTATTTTCGAGCCTTAGTTTTAATATTTTTATAAATTTTATTTACATAGTGGCACTCTTAATAGGATTGTTCTTAAAATTCAGTTCGCACAGGAATATGCCTCTAGCTCTTCTTAATTTTTCCCCCATGCAGGTATTAACGGATTTTTTTATGTTGATTCCCAAAAAATATAGCATGATATGCCTTTTATTTTTTAAGGTAGGTCGAAAATGTCTATACAAAAGTTTTATTGTGAATCTTTCACGAGAACGACTCAGTTTTCCCTCAGAAGAAATTAGCTTATATAAAAGCTTTCATGAATACCAACGTCATGTTCGTACTTAATTACAGCAAAATTCCGCACTCCCCATGGCCTATTTTCGATATTTTTCTCCTATGCCTATCCTCCTCGCTGCATTTCAGTCTTAAGTGAGCTTTTAAGTATTACCTCATCGTCTCAGTGAATAATTCCAGTCTCTTCCTTTCGCCCACACATTCAAGGTCAGTAGATTTCCTCATCCTTAAAAACTTGTTCTGTGTGTCCATTCGCTGGCGCTCGTCTGCGGTCCTCAGTATTTTTCCTCAAGCCATTCACTCCTTATCGATCACCCCCTCTCTCTTACGCACTATCATATTTCTTTTTTTTTAATCTCGGAGTCCGTTTTGACTTCCTTGGCTCTCCAAAAACATATTTTTGTGGAGTATTCATGTCTATTTGCCAAGTTGATCAGAATTTTAGTTGCAAATTTATTTGGTCCGTTCTAATTTTTTATGAGAACTAATAGGGAATAAATTAGAGTGGTCCCCATGGATTCATAATATACTTTGTAGCCAACCTTCCCAAAAGCTTACATTTAGTCCACATGGTATGATCACTTAGAGTAAGAAAAAACTTCTACGTAAATATATATCTACAGTCACATTCCACTTCATGAGGATCCATAATTATTCTTCAATCGATCTAATTTTCGGTTGCATTGTATGGTTATCCATGATACCAGTTTTAATTTATTTCGAATATTCATGTTCATTTTAGTGCGATGTAATATGTTGATGAAATTCAAAAATTCATACTACGGAGTGACAATTTGTTTTATCGGCAGTAAAATGATATTATGTAAATAAATATGTAAAAAATATTACAGTAAAAATCGTTATTAAAAATGTGGATTTCCGCCACCTGCGACGGAAAATAAATTCTTTTGCAGTTTTTATCGCACTATTCGGCATTAAGAACTCTTGATTGGTGACATTAGAAGCATCTTTAATGAGTAACAATTTTGATTGAACATTATAATAAATGTGATGAAGACATAGTCAATATATCTTTCCTCGACTTCTTAGTAATGGAAATGTCTCTACGATGTTTTGAATAATTTATTCGTAAAGGTAATGTATGTGATTGAGGTGCCTTTCTTCGGGAATTGTTTGTCGATCCAAGTTGTTTTGCCATATTTTATGTCATCACACGAATGAAATGGTAAGAGCTTGCCTAAAAATTACTTTAAACTTATTAGGAATAAAAGAAAATATTTGGCAAGTATCAATCGTCGCTATTGATGAAGAAAGTCTCATTTCCTTTTTAGGCCAATAATTACTGGTACAGAAAGTAAAATTGAAGAAAACACGTCCGTATGGTAAATAACATTGTGCGATGTTTTTCTTTAATTAATTTATGCCATTATGCTGGTAATAGTGTATTACCCAAATTAAAATTGTGCTGAAGTGAGTGGATTGATGATTAAACTTATGATTCTTGCATTGAAATGGACAGCGATAAGTAACTGCATAACTTAGATAAAGAAGATTCCTGAATGAATGCCACAGAGTTTATTAGGCACGTATTTTATGTCCACGATAATGAATACAGAAAAAATTATGCAATGCCATAATATAACTTTCAAACACGACTATGATGTCATTCATGTGAAACTTCCAAGCATAATCTCAAAGCGTAATTACTTCCAGTGAACTTAAAGTGAATATTTGATACCGATCCAACTTTTCTTTGCCATCCTTCGAATTTGTTGCATGAATAATAAACGACGCTTATCATTTACGACTGAGTGTGTGCTTTTTAATGAAGTATACTCCGACCAAGGTCAAGGAAATACAAATAAATTCTCCACGTTTGCTCAGAGGCCGTCTCTTTTTTTTTCAATAGAGAGGCCACGCAAGAAATGTTGACTCATCATTCGCCGTTGTAGCTCCCTCTGGAAGCTCACACTCTGAGTGAGTCGTTTTGACGTGGCGGCTGTGGCTGGGAGTCATTCCACCTCTTTCAGTGAACGCTGTGCTTGCTTCAACAGATACATTACCCAGATATTGGTGCTAAAATGGCAGGGAAAGGTTTTTTATTCGCCTCGTGGATAATTTTATTGGCATTTACTTCATCCATCGCAGCCGAAACGGAGGATGTGATACAGTTGGATTTATCCCAGCTCAGGGTCGATACGGCTGTCCTCAATCCACCTCAGCATGGAGACTTGGGTCGGGCTGATTTGCCGCCGAAGAACGACTCCAAAGTTTACTGTACGAATTCCGTCTTCCCCAACGATATATTCTGCGACATCGGTGGCTTGGGTAGGATCGACGAGCACGAGGTTCAACCCCTGACCACGGACTTCTTCCTCAAATTTCGCCACCCCAACCGAACGAACGTACACTGCTTCGTCAGCTTCGGGAGTTCCGAAGACGGTCCGCCATCCAAGTTGGAGTACGAATCCTTCGGCTGTTTCGATGCCTCGGACCCTGAGGTGGCATCGGAGTGGTTAAGCACCGTGGAGTGGAAGATCAAGCTGGGGGAGGTTGCTGGAGTCGCGGACGCTAAGCTACCCAAGGTCCTCAAGCTGGGAGACATGGACGTTTTGGAGGTGGAAGACGTGAGTCCAGTAAACCTGGCCCTGAAGTGTAAGAGACGGCTGAAGAAGTCCACGCAGGTCGTCGAAATGGCCAACTCCGTTGCCTTCGACGTCGACTCCATGGCGTGCATTTCCACTGCTCCGTACCCGGAGGCTCCCAGCATTGACCCACAGGATTAGAGTGTATATGTGTGTGTGTGAATTGGAATGGGGAGTTTTGATGCCATTCCAAGTGCTTGCGTGACGATTCCCTTAAGGGAACGCATTGCTACCGTTAGACCAGTGCATTTAATAACGCAATACTAGTAATAATCACGCTATCATGTTGATATCTATTGAGTACACAAAGTAAACCCTAAATCATATTTTGGGGCATAGTCTTCAAAAAGTTGTGGCTGCAACCTTCGTACTCTGAAACTCCCAACGTCACCCCACGTGATTAGAGTGTATATGTTTGTGAATTGGTTTAGGAATGTGGAGTTTTTAATACCATTTAAAGTGCTTACGTGACGATTCTCTTAAGGTGACGCATCGCTACCACTATACCATTGTATTTTAATAACGCGCTGCTAGCTTAATAATCACGCTATCACATTCATATTTATTGAGTACATAAAACAAACCCTTCACTCACAGTTTGGTGCTTTGTCTTAAAAAAAAGTTGTGACTGTAACCTCCGTACCCGGTGGCGCCCAGCGTTACACCACAGGATTAAAGTGTTTATGTTTGTGAATTAGAATGAGGAATGTAGAGTTTTGATGCCATTTGAAGTGCTTATGTAGCGATTCCCGAAAGAGGACGCATCGCTCCCTATATACCAGTGTTGTTTAGTAACGCAGTACTAGCTTAATAATTACGCTATCATGTTGATATTTATTGAGTGTATGAAATAAACCTTAATTTGCATTTTGGTGTATTGTCTTCTAAAATTTATGACTGCAACCTCCGTACCCGGAGCCCAGCGTTACCTCACAGGATTAAGGCCATTTTACACGGAGTATGTCATTGCGCAAGTTAGCACCGAAACAAATTTTGAAATTGCGAGAAGACGAGCTCGGAATTTGGGCAGGGCTATATTTCCATTTCGCATCCATGCATTCTATCTAGCGATTCACTGCTATACACGACGCAGTTTTTGCTGCGCCTTCGTACATACGTTAGATTGCGCAATGATGTGCCCCAGGTAAAACGACCTTTAGAGGGTATGTGCATGAATTGGACGAGGAATGTGTGGTTTTGATGCCTACCCCAAAGCCATTGTATTTTAATAACGCAATAACAGCTTACGCTTTCATGTTGATATTTATTAAGTGCATTAATTAAACCCTATTTCACATATTGGTGCATTGTCTTCATAAAGTTGTGACTGCAACCTCCGTACCCGGAGGCGCCCAGCATTGACCCATGGGATTAAAGTGTATAAGTGTGAATTGAACGAGGAATGTGGGGGTTTTTTATTCAATTTAAAGTGCTTACGTGACGATTCTCATAACGGGACAAATCGCTCCCGCGGTACCAGTGCTTTTTCATAAAGCATTGCCAGATTAATAATTACGCTATCATGTTGATATTTATTGAGTATATAAAGTTAACCCTAATATACATTTTGGAGCATTGCCTTCTAAAAGTTGTGACTGCAACCACGATCGTCTAGAAAAAAAAACAAACACTAACCTTTTCGTGTAGTAATATAAAAACTTGCCCTTTTCCGCAAAATTTAAATTTTCGTAAAACAATTTAAGTCGGTTGAGGTTTTAGTCTTTAGTGATGTTTGTAATTTTAAAAAAATTCAATATCTTTATATTAAGCAATGAATTCGAAATTCCACTAAGTAAACTAACAAATTATGTAAGATTTACTTAAGCTGTCTGGAGTTTTAGTATGGAAGATTTACTTATGTATTTGTACTTACTGTCTGTATTTTTACTTTCTCCACGTCCACGGTTTCATCCGTAACGCATACAAGGCCACTATTTTATAATCTCGCGATTGCTCAATTTATAATCTCACGATTGCATGGCTATGAATAGATGAAATTCCTCTAGGTGTTCGTGAATTTGTTTTTTTAGATATCAAATTAATATTGAAGCGAAAATGCTTTTACGCATTGTATTCCTTCAAATTTATGTTGAAGGAAAATTTCTAACGGTACATTATTTTGCATCAATAATTTTTTATGTTTTAAATCACTTCCAGTGCAAAATTAAAGACTTGGTGCACGGAATTTTACCTGCAATATGCTATTCCTGTGAGGGATATCTCAACATCTTTTCCCTTTGAACGTAGGTTTTCGCAGCGAGAGGCATTCTCCTGATGATGCGCCCTGTAACGGGCGCGAAAGCTTGCACGACAAAGCGCAACACGCAGCTGCACCCGGAAGCCGTTAGCAACGATCTTTTCCCTTCTTGATCGAAGCCGTCGGGTTTCACTCGCTACGCAATGCGAATCAATGCGTATAATAATATTAAATTTATGCTGACAATAGTTATATCCTGATTAGCATATGTCAGCTACGTTAAATTATGGCAAACTAGGATATACCTGAATATTAATGTAGGCAAAACATTCAAGGTCAGGCGTTGCAGATTGTGGTGAGATAAGTATATAGGTTAAAGTATAGAGGAGATTGGAGAAGGTGTTACAGACGGAAATGAAATATAAAGAGGAAGTTTAAGACATGATTAGTGGCGAGAGATATCTTTTGAAAAGGGTGAGGAAAAGACACATGGTGAATGACGGGAAAATTGAGGAGCTAGGGAATGTATCATGTACCTATTTAGATGTAGTATGTAGGGTATGCGAGATTTTGAAGATGAAAAATACGAATTATAGATGCAGGAGAGGGAGCAAGAAACAGAGTACGTAACCAAACCGGAACACCGAACGGAATAGGTTGGTTGGGGTCAAACAAAAAAAAACTCATTGTATATCGTATACCGTTTTCCAACATGCCTAACACCTATTTCGAACTATTGAATGCAGAGTCATTGAAAATGCATAGTATTTTTCTTCATGTTTGAAGGTTTAGCAGTGTTTACAATAATATTTATCTTATCCTTGTAATAATTATGTTTTAAGATTCGGGTTAAATACTCGTTTGAAGGATAATTATGGTCGGTTTTGTTGGTAAGGGTAGAGCTCACTCCTCACTTAGCCACAGACTTTTCATATTACACAATCAAGATAAGGGGTGCAGTCAGTGGGGTAGCTAGGAATTTCGTTCGGGGGGGGTCCAAAACCAGGGTGGAAAATTTTTTAAAAACAGGGTCTAATTAGAGGCTTAAAATAATTTTAACCCTTTTCTTAATAGAAAAAACTTAATTTGTCAAAGAAATATTTTGTAACCTCATGATGTTTCAATATTTTGTTAACTTTTATGAAGGAAATAAATGGTGTTTTTATATTTCGGAAGGGGGTCCGGACCCCACGGACCTCGCCCCACGCTATGCCACCGGGGCCAGTTCCCCTAGGGTCGACCCTCCCTTCGAGGATTTCAGTTTGGGGTTGTTGTTAGGCTCCATCCGGATCTGAACCAGGAGGCGATAGGGTGGTTTCCTATTATTTTTTTATTGCTTAAATCGAAAGATTATTACTCCTGGAGTACGTATTTCACGCTTTTAGATTTTTTAATGACGATTTCTATTTTTCGCGATTAAATGAAAAGTGAAAATTTTCAAGCGCGTGAAAACGCGACGGCTAACAAGTAAGTATGAATGTTGGGAAAAGCCCGTGTGACGTCATTCTGGTTCCCGCAGCCGCCGTGTGAGGTGACCTTGGGGAGAGGCTATGAGCGCCGCTACGATGCAGGCTGCTAGCAGATTGCAAAGTGCCCAGCTAGCTTGGCTTAAATAATGATTATTATTACCCTATCAAACGAAGGAAACTTTCCGACTTTAGGTATTTTTAATAGGTGATTATTGAGAGATGTTTCCCTGAGCTCTGTGCCTCATGCATGCATTGGTAATCTCAGACGATGTAAAACTCCTGACTACTCGTATATAAACTAGGTCCCTGTGACGTCACGTGGAGTGGCATCGCATGGGCGCCAATCTGGCCTTTTTCAAATGAGGATAAAATTGGCCATCGCCATTCGTCTAAACTGGGATATCTAAAACCAAATAATTTGTAAATTATGAATGCACTAATGGTGGGTAACGAATCGCAATCAATGCCCTTCGTTTTCTTTCATGTTGGAAACTACCCTGTTAAGGTCGTGGTTTGACTGGTTCCCGACTTTTCAAGGTGCCTTGGTGGCATGCAGTACTTCAAAGCACTGCATGAAACAAGTGCCTTTGTACGCAGTCTCGCGCACGGATGCAAAGTTAAATCCACGAATTTTACAAAAGACGATCCTCAAGTCAGCCCTCTAAATGTGTTGTGAACCGCTGCGCATTTAAATGGGTTTAAAAAAAGTCGCCACTCGTGTCGCTAACGAACGAAGTGCTCCCAGTTTCACGTGGAAACAAGGTATAATTAGGGGTGTAAACTGAAATTTATGAACACTATGATGTCATCGATCAAATCCATAAATGCTCAATGCTATTCCTCACAATAGCAAACATCGTACTGCAAAATGTTTGGGAAAAAAGTGGATTGCATTGCACTCATCACCGCGCCGCGGACATTTATATTAAAATGCGACCGAAATGGCAACAGAAATCAGCCTTCTATGAGGTGGAATTAGGCATCCTCTATACAGTCCCATTAATGAAATCCACCAGCGATGAATTTCGCCATGAACCTAGATTTGATTTATTATTATTATTCCCATCCCGGAGTTTGCTATTAGAAATTGGCTTGGTGTTGTATCTGTCTGACACGCCTAACCGGCAATTGCGATATCCGGATTTGAATTCCGGCTAAGGCAAATATTTTGTCATGGCGAACTTCATCCTTACTGTATTTATTATGCAGTACATCTCCGCGGTTGTTGGAATGCTTAGACAAGTTACAAGTGATCGAAAACCTGCGGTCCTCGCACAACGATCTTCGCCACCACACTCCCTAATGTCATTATAGAGTTCCGTATTAATTTCTTGGGTGTACCTCGCGTTATTATGTAGGTCTCTCTCCCGATTTCATTTTCTTGTTGCTGGTAAACATTTCTAACACCGCCGTTTATTAGAAACTAGCAGGCCACCTGGTGTAGCTCGAAAAGATAGATACCTAGAGGAGTGGGAAACTTGGAACTTGGATTTTATGATCATGTTACATTTTAATGTTTTCCCTTTGAGCGTGTCAAGAAGTATGCCTACCCGGCCAGACGTCCAACCACAGAAGTTGTATGACGTGACGTAACAAACGACAGTGAGATAACAACACAAATGACGCGTCGCGTCGGTCGCAAACGAAAGAAGCTCTATGGGGTTTGGTAGCTCGAGATGCACCTATGTACTAACTTTATTTGCAATCTGTGCAGCCGTATGGCAACGAGGCGCATAGTCGACAAGCAAACCCAGATAGATTTCTTTCATTCAACTAGATTTGAGATGAAATAGGCATTCTGTTGGGGAAAGGTGACGAGCAGCCGTCAAAAAATGAGGAGTAATCGCCTTAAGTAACGCGAGGTGCAGCCATTCAACATACAACAAAATAGCCCTATTTGCCTTGATATAAATTATAGGTGTAATTAAGTTTACGATCAACCGCTTGCCAATAATTCATCCTTATATAATGTTACGATATTTTTATTTAATTTAAAAAACGGGATTGCATGATATGACCGAATATATATTTTTTCGTTTAAGCAGCCAGGGCAATTGGTTGTTGTATCGATCGGACATGTTTCTCACATTTTTATTTTTTATTCAATTTATGGGGGTCAAAGTAACAAGATAAATATAATGAGGTCATTAATACGAATGCCTCTTGCGGCGGAAACAGCCTGGATTTCTCATATCCAGCCAGCGAACTGCCTGTTCCAATCCAAATGGTGCTTACAATTCCACGTCAAAAAACTGAATTACGTAAATGTTTGAACGTAATAAGTACGTATGATGCGTTCATAAAATTTTAAGAACATAAACTACTTAATAGAAGCAAAATATTGCGCAATAAATATCATAAGAATAGAATAGAATCATAGAATGTTACATTGTTTATAATTACGGGGGCGCAGCATGTATTGTTAACGAACACGAACAATAATGGAGAAACGAAATGATTTTGGAGATTTTTAAGTATATCTTACATCTGAGAACTACAAAAAAATTAAATCTCCCGAAAACATTTACGCCTCTTTGTGCTTACAAAAGATGGAACACACTCTTGTCAACTTTTAATAATAATATGCCATGCATAAAATTAATTTTCAGTATAGGGAATAAAAATAACATATTACATCTTCAAAGGAATAATTTTATTTCAAAATATAATGCACAGACAGTTTATTAATTTCATACTTATATTTTTACTTTATATCGATATGAAGTGAATTTCATTTACACCTTATTAAGAAGAACATTAATTAGTTGATTGTTAGAAGAGCGAAATTACGAAATATACCTTTGGATGAAAGGGTTTCAGCTGGTTGTTGCCACGTCGGTAAGTGGAAAACTTTGTCAATCGTGTCCTCATGCGCATTTTAATTTTGATGTCTAGGAAATTAAAAGTATCCCATTTTCTTATAAATTAGGTTGGCACAAATTTCCCGTCTTTTTTTTATTGTAAAATTCCACATTTCATGAAATGGTTTAAGCTCATTGTATTGATTTATTCAAAAGAGAACATTTTGTTCTACCGTAATCTGTGTTTTGTTTTTTAAAACATAAATTTCTCATACTTTTCAGATCTTTTAAATGGAATGCTAACTGTAGAATAATTAGCATTTTCGACACCTCTTTCTATTTGCTTTTAATCAAGATTCTAAGACAGCAGAATCTTCTCTAACATTGTGCTGAGTAAGGAGTAGGTGCAATAGGTGAAATAACCACTCGTGATTGATACCTACTCAAAGTTCAAAAAAAAAAGAAATTTTGACCCCAAACACGCCTCGTTCTGGCTGTCCAGCTGAGTTCTATGAAGATGATGTAAGAAAAACGGCGGAATTATACGTGTCAATCTAATTCATGTCAAAAGGGCCTCTATATCACCAAAATCACAAACTAGTTTTCTACATCATCAGTCCTTTCTTGCGGAGGCGCAGACGAGATGCAAAACATTTCGTCAACCCGGAAAGCCACCAGGCTGGGATCAACGGAGTCTTCAGGCTCCTCCACCCTCTTGAATCTCCTGCTGCACTTGAACGACAAATTCTCGGTACTGCGGTCATGCAGTTCCAGCGCAACCGCTTCCCTCGTGGGCAGACTATTTGGTATCGTGTCGTGCCGCATCTCTGGCACCTGATACTGCCTCAGGCGCATCTCTATAGTCCGGACCCAGTCGTTGACGGTCGTGTTAGGCAAGGCGTACACTGAAAAGTACTTGAAGAACAGCCTGGAGTTCGTGTTTTGGTCCTCGTTCTTAAACTTGGCGTAGCCCACAGCCTGGGTAAAGTCGGGATGAGTGTATATCAGAGAGGCTTCGGTGGTGACTGGCCGCAGCTTAAAGAACTTCTTCCTTTCCAACGGCGTCAAGTCACAGAACACATCTCCGGGGAAGGCACAGTATATTTTCGTGTCGTTCCCTGTAGAGAGTGTAGAGGAATGTGGCGGCCAGTTGATGTGTACGCTGTCCGAAGTTGCCCTGTGAGCAGAGAGGTCCAAATACAGCAAATCATCGACTCGTGTGGGGGAGGCCGAAACAGTGGTCACCATCAAAATCACCCCGCACAGAAGCCTCAATTTCTCCCTCATGTTGCCGTCAGTACTCGTCGAAGAATACTTCCAAATTCACTCAAGCCGAAGCGTCGATTGCTTAAATGGCCAACCACAGTCCTCCCACTTCGTCAGCGCTTGCATATTTATAGCTTGAATTTGATCCCTCTTATCTACGGTCGCCCAGCAGTGAAGTTGACCTCGCGACCGACGAATTTGTATTTAGACACATTTTCTTATGAGCGAGCTTCACTATCTTATCTTCTCCAAATCGCTTCCAAACCAAACGGTACGGTCATGAAATACGGTACATTGTGGATGATTGCGACGCACGAGGAACCCAAACTGGGGCGGGAAAGGGGGGCACGTGTCCGGACAGGCATATTTTAGGGAGCTTTAAATTATGAAAAGTTTTATTTAATCAATATATATCATAGTTTAATTATTATAAGTATTATTTAATTTTTTTAAATTCTAATCCCACAATATTAAATCGAAACTTGAAGCTTGTACGAGGTGGAAGGTCTCCATATTAGAAATAAAAGACACTTAGTTATTTCCACAATTAAAAAAAAATTACTTCTGGATTCGGCTGTTACGCAAGTTAGCATAAACTGCACTTGATTGTGAAGCAACAGCCGAAACCGGCAATAATATTTGAATAAATTGTGAAAGTACCACCTTATTGTTCGATTTTATCTGATTTTGTTGCACATTTTATCAATATTATTATTTTGACTCTATATACCATACGATTTTATTCTATACAAGACAGACACAAGGAATAGCGAAACTCAAGGCTTCAGAGTGAGTGTTTTGCCTTCATGAATTAGATCCCTGAGACCTTCGGCTGCGAGGCCGCGAAAATAATGTATAATTCTGTAGATTATGCAATCATGACTCGGGCAATCAACGGAGAGAGATAATGTAAAAAAAATGATTGCTAATATTAAAAAAAAAAAATTGTCGCATCTTTGCCTGAGTATAGGGAAAATACCACCGATGCTTGACCCCTTTCAATGTATTTTTGTAGAAATTTATCAGAAAACTTCAAGGTTATTCCTAAAATGGCTTCTTTCCTTTAAGATGTGTCTCAAGTAAGAGGGCTCCCTTAATATCCGGTGGAAAAATAACATAAATCTATTGCAACATTATGGTTTCATTCTTTTGGGATACAGGACCAGTAAGGACTTGTATTAAAGAATTATACTAATAAAAGAAGTAGATAATTGAGAGGAATTGGTATTTAACATGAGGCTATTGGAAAAAATCTATTACTTTTTATGGTATTGGCATTAATTTCATCTCGTATTATGTTTCAAAAAACTTTGAACTATTTTTGATCGAAAAAGAATACTGACAAAAAAAGATAATAGAGAAGAATTAGATCAACACCTAAATCGAGTATTTGATAAAACAGCCTCAAACTATTTAAGGCCTTAACATTAATTTCATCTGGAGTATATTTCAAAAAAAGTTTGAACAATTTTTTGTTCTTTCTACAGGAGGCCACTGTAGTCCGACGTTTTGAAACGGCATTGAAATTATGTTTTTTCGTCCATTCCTCCGAGTTAATTCTTTATTCTTAGAGCTTTTCTCTAAATAAAATATTGAACATTAATTTTGATGGCATTTCTTAAACAGCACTTATGAAATACTTACTGCATTATATTTTTGGTAAAGGGGAATGAGGGGCATAAGTACGCAGCTAACAAACGATTATAAAAATCATGCATTCAGGTTCAAGTAATAATTTTCATTTTTATACAATTTCTTCGCAATTAAATGTACTACAATACCGTTCCTCCATTATTGCAGAAAAAATGAAGAAAAGCCATTATTCATCAAAATGTAAGAGAAAAAATAGGAATCTTGCCCCTAATGTGGGGCAAGTGTCCTCCCCTAATAGGGCAAGAGGCCTAATCACAGTTTTCGCAATTGAACTTTTAGGTAATTTTATAACAAAAAGCAATAACAGAAAATAATAAGTAACAATAATAAAATCATGAGGTATAGAGTGTCATTGTAATAAATTTGATAAAATTTGCAACAAAATCAAGCAATATTGAGGTATTTCCACAATTTATTCAAAAATTATTACCGATTTCAGCTGTTACTCCATTATCAAGTACAGTTTATGCTAACTTGCGTTACAACCAAAACCGGTTGTAATTTTGAAATAAATTGTGAAAATAACGAAGTATCTTTTATACATAATATGGAGCAATAATAAAATAACAAAATATTACCTTATACCATCCATCATGATATATTATTTCCTTTCCAGAATATGTGGTTCAAGGTTCTTCCTCCATGTGTTACATTCATGAAACACTATCCAATCAACAACCACTTCTTAACCCATGATAACCCAGAGCTCCTTAAGGGAGAAATCAAATTTCAAGATATTTCATTCGCACTCAATCATAATTATCGAGGCGGATAAATATTTCGTCATAAGATTTACACCACAAAATAATACGTATTTTAGATATTTTCCAAATAGAGCTGAGAATTTATACATTTTTGATGATGCTTTGAAGCAACATCGGTTTATATTGGGTTAATCGAGGTCGATAAAGCAACTTTATAGTGTCACCATTCTCCTTTAGGCAGCCTTTTTATTCGTTTGATATGAATTAAAATAATAACATTTGATGGAAAAGGGGGATGAAAATTTTCTGCGTGGAATTTTTTAACTACGCAGCTACATAAAATGCTGTAAGATTCAACGATTTCCAAAAAAATAACTTAAATATTTATCACAAACTTATTTTAACTTTTATGGGAGGGTAGTTTTAAAATAATAAACATGGTTTAAATATTTTTATTTAAATTTCAGTTGAAACGATATGTTAATCAATGCTATGTGAAACAATCAATTTTCACTTACAATAAATGAGAATAAATGAGATACTTATCGAAGCAAGCTAAGAATAGGCAGTACATATTATATGCACAATATGGATTAATAAAACATTTTTTACTATCTTTAGCTCAAATATGTATTAATTTTCTTCATTAACATTGCTTTAAATCAGACCAAAGCCAAAATCATCCATTTAATTACATTTGGGATCTTAGGTGTATGTTGAGGAAAATGTAACTACAGGTTATTCGTGATATTTCCACACATGCAAGTAAGCAAGATATGTTTTTCGTTGCCTGCTGGTTATATCACTCTAAGTCCACATAACTTTCCCTTATCATGCGTCTTACCCATGAATAAAGTCATTGGTAAGACGCAAGACGCACCGTGCCGACAATTTCAGTGCGTTGGAGAAATTTAAGAGTTGTAAATTGTAGTTCTTAACATTTATTTTTTGAATCACAAAATTTAATTCGTGCCTCTTGAACCAATACCATAAAAATTTTGAATTAATATTCTAAAGCTTACCTTGTGTACCTACCTATTTACCAATCGATTTGTTGAAATTTATCCTCAAGATAAATTTCAACAAATCGTTGGTAAATAGGTAGCTCATGATTTGGTAGCAGCTTTATCACTTTAAAAATGCAATCAGAAAATACCATTTAACCCCTTTCTTCCTCCTTCTTTTCATGATGACTATTTTACCAATTTTGTTTTTAAATATACAATTAACTAATATCGATTTCTGAAAGTGATGAAAAATATTAATATACACACTGAAATTAACTCTTGAAGCCATATTTGTTTTATCATGTTATAGAGTTTTAGTTTTTTTGACTATTGTTAAATTCAATTTTTAAGTGAAAACAGCTGTTTCAAGAGTCTTTCCTATTTTTTTAAATTCATATGCAGGTATCAAGAAATTAGAAAATTTTAGGGAATCAAGAACCCCTTTGGCAGGGGAGTTTAAACCCCCCCCCCCCCCACACCCCTCACCCCCCGAAATGATAAAACTTTTTGTCGTTTTAACTGTCTTCCACCATCTTCTAATAGGTATCACATTTCCTTAATGTTTTAATATCACTGTTATTTAAAGTAAAAAATAACATGACAGGCATATTTAAAATTACTCTATTATACTCGTCCCCTATCCTAATTTTTAAAACCCATAATCACCAGTGCTCCTAGTATTCGGATGCCAGAAATTTTTGGATTCGTCCGACCTATAAAGCAAACCGATAATATTCTAAGAGGAGGCATATCTATGGAGGGGGAGTAAAGGGCCCCATTGGGTTGAAACACTTGCTAGATAAAATCGGCATTTTTGGAGGTTGCCACTTTGTACAAAAGTATTTATTTATATTTACAAACTTTAGCGATTTGAAATACTAATTACCTCTAAACTTACGGCCTATTTTAAACGCTTTTTGTATATTATAATCCAGTGGCATATCCATTGAGGGGATAGGGGGAGGGCTTTTCCAATTTATACTATATAGAATGGTATTTTATTCTTTTGTTTTGCACTACTTCTGGGGCATACCTTGAACTTTATTCAAGGGTAAGAAGATGTATGAGGGAAAGGTATGTAGACTTAAAGTGATACATCAAGTGGACAACGAAATATATATCTACTGCATACTTGCATGTATGGAAACACCCCCCACTTAGCCCCCTCTGGCCCCTATCCTGGATCCGCCACTGATCCCAAATATGTTCAACCCGCTTCACGTTGATATACGTATTATTTCCTCCTGTTGTTGTTCAACCTGTCCGCCATCTGACAGTTTCCGGCCATCTATGAAGAACCCACTTTGGACCTCAGGCCCTTGTCCACCATGGCCTCCGCCCACTCCTGGTCGCCCAGAGATGAATCCTGGTCGGGTGACTTGCGGAGGGGGGCCCTCGGGATATTGTCCATGCGTTAGACCTGTCGATGAAAAAAAAACTGACAGTGAGAATCATGTAGTAGTAATCTAAATCTACATAATAACCTGCGACCAGTAGCCGAATAACAGCCACCTCTAGCGTGTTTGGCAGGGAGTGATCAATAACCAACATGAAGCTAGCAAAAGGACCGCCACATACACACCGCACGGCCATTGAATTATGAAGCATGTTAACAAAATATGCGTGCATAATCATGCAAAAACAAATATTTCCAACGGTTAGTAATTCCTATAGGTATAAATCCATGCAAGTTAAGAACGATAGAAGAAAAAAAATAACATGCAATGAGTCTGCCTAGCAAGTGACGCATTTATTTCTATTATTTGAGACACCGTTGCTATCTTTAATAGTAAGATGAAAGAATGACATTTTAAATCCTCTGTTTTGCAGTCCATTCATTTTATTTCCTTCTCGTGATCACGTATACCAGAGTGCGACGGTAAACGAAGGCTATGCTTCACATCGTCTGAGAAAATATCTACCCCATTTTTAACTTAGGAAATTCAGCCTATACTCCGAACTACACTCCACCACAAAATCAGCTCAATTCAATTAAATAATAATAATTAATTGAAGCAATATAAAAAAATAAATGCCTTGAATATACATAAAAGAATAGGCAGCCTTCTCACCAATCAGTGTAGGACATGAATTAAAACAGATGCTTCAAAGTTGGAATAATAACGTTAAAACATTATAACATTCTGGTAATCTGAATGAAATTTTAAAAGAAGTCAAAAATGGACATTTGGAAACAAACTGTTGCAGTATAAAGTTTTTTTTATAAAAAATAACGTAATTATGGATATGTTATCATAAAATAAATACTCAGGTACATAAAACTGATTTGAAATGCAATAAAAAAGTAATAAAAACATATGTATAAAAATGCACTACTACTGCGACAATTTCATATGGAATCGGTATATCGAGCCGTAAAAAGTTTTAAAAAACAGAAACTTATACTAAAATACTTTCCTAGCATATAGGAGAATATATGTAATAATTAAAGGGTAAATAAATAGGTTGAAAACTATCTGAATAAATAGGTGATGAAATGCATATATAGATAGGTGAGTAGATATATGAATTTATAGCTGCATATATGCATAAAAGTATAGAGACATTTGGTAATTACGCAGAAGTAAGCGGAAAAGTGAAGGAAAAATGTCGTGTTATCATAATGTTTCTTGTTTATTTTGGTAGCTCTTAAGCAGGTGTTTATACAATCTCTGTCTCGTGAAATCCACCTTGATTTCACGAGGGAGGGAATTAAACAGTCTCGCAAAAGACACTATGAAAGACCCGGACATTCGAGACGTTCAATGATAAGGTCTACTCAACATAGTGTTAGGATTACGTGTACCCACGTCGTGCGTCTGCCCTAGAAGGGCAAAGTTTATGTATATGAACCTTGGAACCTTATGTACACTAATTTTTTGACCTGCCATGAGAGTTAGTAGCGTATTTCTTTCTCTAATTATGAGCAGCGAATGTAATCTGTAATATGGTGTCATACAGGTATGCTCCATTCTGTCTGGCCGCACGGCATCACGTCGACATGCGTTCTGCGCAACCTGGAGTCTGTCCATGTCCCGTACGCAAAGGCTTCTAAATGGATCAAGGCAGTAATCGAGAATTAGTTGCAGTAACGCTTTAACTAGTTTTATTTGCGTCTTCCTCCATGGCTTAAAATGCATGCCTTTGAGCCTGCGCAAACCCCAGTTTACCTTGCTATTTGATCCGGACACCAACTAGGATGACAGAATGTCATTTTAAATCCTCTGTTTTGCATGTCCATTCATTTTATTTCCTTCTCGTGATCAAGTCTACCATAGTACTATGGTAAAAGAAGTCTGTGCTTCACATCGTCTTAGAAATTATCTTCCCCGAATTTACTAAGTAAATTTAGCCTATACTTCGATCTACGCTTCTGTAAAGACTCCCATCCTAACTTGCGTAACATTGTAAACCTTGCACTTTTATCGCAACAAACTCAGCACAATTCTGGCCGCCCTGCGCTGTACTCCATAGATTTCAGCTATCAATCCTACTTAATAAGGGTCCCACAAAGGCAAGCAGCATATTCTAAGTGAGGTCTCACAGGAGTCAGGTTGGTGATCTCTTTCGCCATTCCAGGGCATTTACCGAGAATTATTTTTACAAATCCCAGTTTAAATTTACCTTTCCCGCATACATCGCATATATTTTTACCCCACGAAAGATTCAGAGTAATGGTGACCCCTACGTATTTTACGAACTCGACATTTGATAGTTGAATCCCGTTATCGGTGTAGCTCTCTCTTGAAGATATATCCTTTTCCCAAAAATTCATTACCATACATTTTTCAAGATTTAATCTCAACTCCCAAGTACTGCACCATTCATTTATGACAGCGATGTCCTCTTCTTATGCCAATTTATCGCAATGGCACTAAATATCTATGTTTACAACTACATCATATGCGAAAAAGAGTATATAGAAAGCGTCCTCGCCAAAATGGTTGCTACGAATCATGCGTTCGTTGAATATCATTATTTTCTACTTCGTTTAATGATTATGTATGAACTATACAGGTTTGTACATGGATTTTGCGTTTAATGCATTAATTAGACGCTTAAAGAAGTAAAATATAAAGTTTTTTGAAGCAATTGTCGTAAAATTCCATCATGAAACAAACATTAAATATAAGGGATTGAACGAACTACGGCCGTTAAACAGTTTAGCAAATCCGCGAGGTGCGTGACTGAGAGCGTGTTTTTATTTTGTCCTTTTCTTTTGTGTGACTGGGTCACTGTCGTGAGCAAGGGCTCCACAAACCTGAGTTCGTGAGTGCGTGTGTCCCACGCGGTCATTTGTTCCCTTGAGCAAATCCGCGAGGTGCGTGACTGAGAGCGTGTTTTTATTTTGTCTTTTTCTTTTGTGTGACTGGGCCACTGTCGTGAGCGAGGGCTCCACAAACCTGAGTGCGTGAGTGCGTGTGTCCCACGCGGTCATTTGTTCTCTTGAGCAAATCCGCGAGGTGCGTGTGTGAGTTTCACGTTTGTATTTTCAGTTAGTGTCTTATCTTGCCATTACCTCCCGTTTGCAATTACCTCCCATTAGCAATCTGCCCATCAAAGAGTACGGCCTTGGGGAATTAATTTTCTTTAAACATTAAATATTTTCTCAGGCTGTGTCAAAAGGACAGAATCAAGTGGAAAACTGAGGTACAAGGATGCCATACACTCGAGAAAAGAATTTTCTTTTCGGTCCAACGTGCTCATAGGAGCATAGATAGGAGATTTTCAGAGTGGTTTTTATGTATCCCCCAAAATATTTTTCGGGGCGTTGGATCCCAACACGAGATTGGTGAACGAGTTTTGAACAAGATAATACTCGGGTAGGTTAATGACGAAAAACTGCGAAAAAAGTTATTAAAATCCTATATTTTGCAATTCTTTTGTAACACAGAAACTATCTACTTCCTGCATATGGTTTTCAATAAAAAATTTAAGTACACATAATTTCGTATAATTTTCATCAATTAAGTTTTCTACTTGGGTAGGTTAGAATCTCTGAGAGTACTTCAAAATAGTTTTATTCAACGCAATGGTAAAAATTTTGATAAATGCATGTAAACAAACAATTAGAAAAACTGAGAAATTAATCTCTCAGGAAAAGTTTAATTAATTCAACGTGATCTATGAGAATATACCTTCAAGATATAATTTTAAAACTTTTGTTAGCTTTATTTTAATTATGTGATCCATTTTTCATCAACGATATTAGAATTTTTCTAATATTGCTTAGTTTCAATGATTGTTCCACCTCAAGATTTTTCTACAGATATTTCTACATATCTCAAATCCCTGAACACCTTTGAGATACGAATGAGTCTTTGCGGAATTTTTTATCTTTCTCGTCTCTCAAATCCAAAAATATAAATAAACCACGAGATCTTTGATTCGTAACCTAGAAAATATTAGTTTCGACCGGTTTAGAACGTTTTATGAACTCTAACATTATACAAATATGTATTCCGTTATTCTGAATATATTGTATTACAAACTTGGTTTATCATGCTTATTGCTTATCCACGTCAACTTTTGAGATAGTGTTAGTATGATATTAATAAGGATATTAGTTTTATGGCATTTTTATTTTATTATTCAATGAATGCAGCAGAGGACACTTTTTTCTATTGTTATGAACTTTATGTACAGGTCGCGAGAGATTGGAGAACCTCAGTATTTGGATTAGTGTTCATCAGTATCTCAAGAAAATGCAGGCATCAGTGACGGCGCGGCACCTGCCAAACAAGAGATCGCGGGTTCAAGTCCCGCCAAGGTATTTTTCCTATATCTAGGGTGTTGTTGTTCATGTATATTTCACAGTTAAATGTGTTGAATGCCCCGACGTAAAATGCCCACTGTGAGCTGAATCCAGTGGTTTGGTAATAAAATTAAAAAATTGATTCTAGTTGACATCGGATATATGTGGGAATATAACGAGAAAATCTATTCGAATTTGGGCAAAGGCTGTTTTATACGATTGAACATCACTCGCAACATCATTTGAATTGTCATTCGAATTAACATTCTAATTAAATTCATTCGCGTAATCGCTTGAAACGCCTGCTCAGATAGTTCATATCCATTCTAACGATATTTCCGACCAAATACGCAGTCACAACAAAGTATGTTTTTTAAATCGTAGACGACGGAATGCTTCGTTTCTTGGTAGTTTCGATACATTTCTTCATTTCTTTGACCAATTTGGTGGGTATGACGTACATGTTAAGTTCAAGTAAAGACAGGTATTCAAAGTAATGGTATTAGAAAATCACTTTAAGAAATTACTGCTGTCGTGCTCCATATGATCCCATAACAAAGTAAGAAATTGTTTTCGCTGCAGTGCAACCATGACTTCAAGATAGTAAGAACGTTAATAAGGACGAGGGAAGCGGTAAGAACGGGATCCAAATGAGACCCACTCCAAAACGGTTATCCGAAGTCTTTTCCGCCAACAACATACACGGTTGGAAAGTACAGAGTCATTCTGCTACCATTCAAATTAGAACATGCTCTGAATTCATTCTAATGACGGGAAATTTCCGTTTTACACGGTGAATGATGGTCATTCGCAAGATCAATCGAATGATCATTCATCGTGTAAAACGGCCTCAAGAGTAAATATATAATTCGTAACACTTCTAGCAACTCAATAGCAAAGATGAGTGATCTAGTTACACTTACCTTGAGGATTGGAAAAGATACCGTTTCCCGGGTTCGAAAAACCGTTTCCGTTGGGGAATGGTGAGTTGTCCGATCCTAGAGGATTTATCTGCGGGTTTTGTTGAGGAAATTGAGGGCTTTGGAAATCTGGAGAGAATTTGTCCCCATTAAATATTGACGAAGTTCCTGAAATGCCAGATCTGCTTTCAGTCGCTTTCGTGGCGTTCTCTTTGTAGAACCGAAGTTGTATATTCTCCTGGCCGCGTTCGCCCGAGATGTACAGATGGAACTCCAGGGGAGCCGCAGAAATCGCTTCCGCCGCCAGTAATATCAACACCAAGGTGTACTTGGCCCTCTTGAACGACGTCCCAGCCATGTTGTCCCGTCTACTGCCTCTCGAAGAATGATCAACCTGAGTCCTCGGCACGTGAAGGTAGGGATAAAATCCATCTCCTTCATTGTCCACGAAAAATTTCCCTTTTTTCTTTCACGCCGCCCCCTCGCCTTATTTTTTTCCATTTTCCTACTTGTCCTCGCTTGGTACCGGCATCTTCTTTCCCCCAGACGTCCCGTTCACATTCATGCTCACAAGATATGTGACCTTACCTTGACCTCCTACGCGTGGATCCATAGCCATCCGAGGTAAGTATTGGATGTGACTTCACCCCTTCTCATAAAGCTCGTGAGCCGCCTTAAAATCGTGAGATATGTCAGCTTCAATATCTACAACCACCTTAGCTGACCATTTATTTACTCAATTAAATTTAAGCACACTCAAAAAAAGGATTGGATGTGGCATCCAGTATAGCTTTTAAGTTTGCTCTTGCAAGTGAGAAAATGTTGCCATTCAATGCTAATTTTAATACTTTTTTTATATCATATAGCACTTTAATACAAGAAGATGACCGAGCTATGGATTTTCTTGATGCTTGGGGCCTGAACTGTCTCGTGGAAAAATTTACCGGTGAGTTTGGCCATCGTGTTTCGATAATATGCGGAACTCTTATATTATTTCACCGTTCAAGATTTATCTTTTGGATTGATGTTATCCTTAGGTTGGATATTGTATTTTTTAAACCTTAATTTTCCTCGAAAATAACTCCGGTCAATTTTCGATGACTACCCGTATGAATTATGCATTTCGTTACTAATAAAACGAATGCATTTTAACTTAATACGTTTGTATCACTGTATCATTAGTTCTGAATGGAATTTTTGTATTCTCATTTAATCCATTGATGAAAAGTTTCAAGTAGTTTTCCATTAGATTACAATTTCAATTGGATTGGATTGCAAGTTCATGCACACCGGATAACCTGAGTTCCACTGTACAAGTAGAAATGCAGATACTTATGCACTAATTAAGCGAAGGACTCTACCCTAAATGTATATAATATCAAAGTGTAATATCAGACACTACCTTCTTCCAGAGACCTCTTTATTAATTTCATATCACAATTTCTTATTCTCCTCTCCTTCCTTCCCGCTCATGTTTAAATGGCTTCCCTATCAACAATTCCCTCTCTCTTTTCAACAACTCATTGGCAACAATCCAAATAGAAACATCAAATAAATAATAAAAATCAAAACATAAACATAATATCAAACGTTACAATGCTTATGAACTGCAATGTAGAGCTGTTTATTACGAAATTTAGAACTCTAATCGAGGATATATAGACCTATATACAATAGTATCCATATTGCAAGGTGTAACATACCACAGAATTTTTAAAATCATTTTTCTCCTGATCTAGCTATTCTTGATGTTTACATGTCAAGAAGTTACGGCTCATTTATGTACTGTATAAATAGCTCGAGTTATGAGTAGGAAGTAGCTTCCTTTTCATGTAAAACGTTGGTAACTAATTGCAAAAGAGTATAACCAATAATCATAAAGGCTAGTTTAATTAAGTAAATATATTATATATTTATTTCAGTTCCTTTGTGGAAGATTGTGAGGTGTTGATGGACACTGTGAACTTATAGGAAAATTCCCCGTGAGTTTGTGTCAGCTTGCCTTGAGGTGCCTTGGGTGAAAAGGAAGTTCACTCGTTACCGAAGTGGAAAATGTGTTGCAGTTGGTTTCGACGATTTCAGCCTTCCTGAATTTGGAAAAGTAGACAGAATAATTTCCAACGAAAATGATTGAGTGTTTCGTCTTCAAAGCTATGCACACCTTGGATTTCGACAAATTTTTGATGTTTACGAAGTTCTTGAAACCAGCATAGTAAACTCCATCAATGTTGAAAACTTAATATCTTTTCAGCCTGTAATTTATGTGAGAATGCCGGACTATTGCAGCAGAATTGTGTACAGCCTTCAGATATTGTGTAACAAAATTTTTCACCCGAAAGTTTGTTTCTTTTTAAAAAGTTGCTTCATTTTTTAATAAATACGTTTTATAAAAGACCACTGCTTTCTTATATCATTTAACCTATTTTCATTATTTATGGCATTCAATTCCACATGATAGTGATCCGAGGTAAGTCTTCAAGGTAACAAGTTGCAATGAAAATTATGAACCCCAAAATTTACTGTAAATAAACATTTTATTTAAAAAAATGCATTTTCTGACTCTAATGTTGGTCGGTAGTGGCGGAAATAGTACCACGAAAGGATATTATAATGTTACTTTCAAATGGTGACACTATTAATAATAATATCCGTTGAAATATTACCCATTCATTAAATGCTACGGCAACAATTTCTCAAGGTTGTGGCATCCAATATAGATGGACGTAAGACCCAACGACGCTGACTGTGGTATCCAACGAGTTGGTTGTCACAGCCATTTCTCACCCAGCCATTTAAAATGGCTCCCACATCCAGAGTCCTCTAGATTGCTCTCTCAACACTACTCTCTCATCATGTCGAGTCGTCGCATAGGCTTCCACTATGGGAATGACGACGTCCGCCATTGTTAGTCCTAGCAGCCCATTTACCCATAAGGAGATGTGGGCAGATTTCTTCGTTTGTTTGGTATGCAAAGAATGTTGGTAATTTTCGGATAGTTGATACTAATTCCCGAAACCTTCGGTAACATAAATACAAATTTTCTAGGCATGACAACAATGGAAACGGTGAAAATAAAGATAAAACCACGGCAAAGAATAAACGTATTACGACCTGATAGAACCCTTCTTTTAATGGGTTGACAGTCAATTGCGCTTAATAATCACTGAAAATACTATTGTATATTGACAATCATGGACCATCAAAACAGCTTAACACAAGAGCAACTAGTGACTCTGTTTAATTACTCTAGAAGTATTTTGAAAACCATTTTTCAATGTAAAGTAGCAAGGCTAATGCTATAGAAGTAATCAAAAATGGCATAACTGAAAAATTGCCAGAATATAAACAAAGGCAATGTGAAAGAAAAGAACTTGTGATGTATAGTTCAATCTTACATTCAAACAAACACGTCAATTTGAGAAGCTACCTCATTTGATAGATGATAAGCATTAACAAAGACTGCGTGCGTATTTTTCAACAACTGTGCTGATTTCTCAAACAATTATAGATGAATGATAATGCTAACAATTGCTTCATTTAAAAATATACATATGTAGTCATATCTCAGCAAAATACCAAGCGCAGGTGACACGTATGGAAGATGAGAAATGACTTACACTGCCTAAAGACACTATCATGAGGCATAATAGAAAAAGACAAACTACAAGAGATTTTAGGAGTCCATAACTCAGGGTAATAGGTGCTTATGACATGAATAAAAGCACAAATAAAGATATGCTCAGTATCTCCAGCTCCTAAGACTGCATGTAGCCATAAAAAACACTCAACCCCTCCAAGAAACGAAACCTTGGAATCATCCAGCCATCGACTATGCCAAACATGAATTACACACAGGGGATTTTTTCCAAGGAACACTATCGAGATACCACACGTCAATGATTTTGGTTTCATGCAAAAAAATTGTATGAAACGATATACGATAAATAGAATATGAGAGGCCTCCTCTTTGGTGTAATAGGCTTAGGATAATTCGCGACGTCGAAAATCGTCGGAACATCAGTAGGCTTTTAATTTATTCCAGCCTTCCTTCCGAGCGGATTCAAATTTTGATTCGTATAAGTGCACCTGTGGCAAGGAAAACGAAGATAACTCGCACGAAAATGGTTTAATAATGATTAAATGGCTAAATGATTACGTGCATGTACTGTATGTTGCCTTTCCCTTGGGCTACATCCTTGTCGCGGTGGAAAGGCTTGCGCGTTCCTAATACCCCTAGAGCTGCACTGGCGGGATTAATTCTAAATTAATCCTGGTAGGGCCACCCATGCCAGATAGGTCGAAGGGTAGGAGCCAGACGAAAGGTAGTCCACGTGATGGTGTCACGTGAAAAACACTGTTGGAATGGAAGTGGGAAACCCTACCAACTATCTCTTCCCTGGAAACATGGAGTACAACCAAATGAGCCTCGGAATCTCATCGACCGGGACCCGTCCGCAAAGGGCGGGTGTCGGGCACGGCAGCGAGGTCGGCAAGGTCCTCGGGGTCGTCAACATGCGAAATCCTTGCAGAGACTTATCATCATCACCAGCAGCAGCAGCAATGAAGAGAGAAAAAGGCCAAGAAGATGGAGAAGAAGAAGTCGGCTATAAATGTAGGGACGTGGAATGTGAGGACAATCATGAGGGCATGGAAGTTAGAAAATATGAAAAGGGAAATGGATAAAGGGAGGATAGATATCTTAGGATTATGCGAGGTGAGGTGGAGGGATGGGGGGACTATTGGAGTGATGGGTATAGGGTTATATATAGTGGTGGGGGGGTAAGCCAGCGAGGGGTAGCTTTATTACTATTAAATAGGAAGATGGCTAAGCGTATGGTAGGTATAGATCAGGTAAGCGATAGGATTCTGGTGATAGAAATTGAGACGCGGCCCACCGACCTTGTGGTGGTCCAAGTTTACATGCCCACTAGTTATCATAGGGAGGAAGAAGTAGATGAGGTGTATGAAAAGCTCGAGGAAATAATTAGAGAAACCCCGGGTAAGAAAAATCTGGTAGTGATGGGGGACTGGAACGCTTTAGTCGGGGAAGGGAGGGATGGAAGCGAAGTAGGAGAATTTGGATTTGGAATACGGTACGACAGGGGAGAGAAAGCGGCAGAATTTTGCAGGAGAAACAAGTTATTCATCACAAACACGTGGTTCAATCATCATAAAGGGCGAAGGTACACATGGAAAAGTCCAAGGGATGTTGGGAGATATCAAATACACTACATTATGGTAAGATAGAGGTTTATGAATAGTGTGAAAAACTCGCGTAGCTTCCCAGCAGCAGATGCAGATTAAGACCACAACCTAGTACTTATAAAATGTAACGTAAGATTCAAAAGACTTTAATGCTAAAGTTAGAAAGGCGAAGAAATGGAACGTAGAACACCTGAAGGGGAGGATATCAGGAACAAGTGTACATTAGTATACGGGAGACTGGAAGTACACAGACTGAAGAGGAAGGGTGGGATAATATTAAAACGGGAATACTCAATGCGGCGGAGAAGTCAATTGGCTACGTTGACAGCAGAAGGATAAAGAAGCCTTGGATTTCGGAGAGAATGGTAAAAGAAATGGAGGAAAGAGGAAGTGGAAGAACGTGGACACAGATCAGGGCAAAAGAATGTATAGGGAACTAAACAATCGATTACTACGTGAAACTAAGAGGGCAAGGGAGGATTGGTGGAAAAGACTGTTTGAGGAAATGGAAAAGTTCCAGAGGGATGGATAAGTAGGCGCGTTGTACGCCAAAGTTAAGTCGCTATCGGACGGCAAAACAGGAGAAGCCATGTCTAAGGCTAAAGATGGAAGGATGCTAACCGAGCAATAAGATGTACAGAGTAGATGGAAAGAATACGTGGAGGATCTCTATGAAGGAAGGAACAGACCGGAGAGATTGACTTTAGAGAGAGAGAGACTTTAGAGGATGAAAGTGAAGTGGGGGAGGATAATTTTGGGCCGGGGATATTAGATTCGGAAATAGAGAAAGCACTTCGTGATATGAAGGCTAGTAAAGCAGTGGGCGTGGACAATATCCCGTGTGAGCTTCTGGAGAATCTAGGGAAGGAAGGTAAGAAAAGGTTTTTCAAACTAGTACGCAGGATAGGTATATGAGGAGGGATGTTGGCCGCAGGATTTCGTGAAGACGGTTTTAATTCCGCTACCGAAAAAGAAGAAAGCTGTGGAATGCGGAGATTACAGGACTACCACCCTAATATCGCATGCGACGAAAGTGGTGCTGAGGATATTGAACAGACGAATGGAGGCGAGGGCAAACGACTATTCAGGCGAAGATCTGTTTGGTTTTTGGAAAGGGAAGTCAAATCGTGATGCAATAGCGATGATGAGGTCCCTGGTGGAGAGGAACCTAGAATATGACCAGGACGTATATGCCTGTTCCGTGGATTTTGATGAAGCGTTAGATAGCTTGAACTGGTTAGAGTTAATGGAAATCCTCAAGAGAATAAGTGTATATTGGAGGGATAGACGACTAATTTGTAATCTGCATATGGCCCAGACTGCGCAAGTGTGGGTAGCGGACGGAGAACCTGGGTGGGTAAGCATTGGCCGAGGTGTGAGGCAAGGCTGTCCTCTATCGCCGCGTATGCCTACTTTTTATCGTATGCGCTGAGGAGATGGTAAGAGAAGCGTGGGATGAGTTACAAGCTGGAGTAAAAGTGGGAGGAATGATGTTCAAATAAGTGAGATTCGCGGATGATCAGGCGTTGATTAGCCAGTCAGCGAGGAGGCTTCAGGCTCTAGTGAATGCGTTATACGAGCGTTGCGAGGAGTATGGGATGAGGATTAATCACAAGAAAACTAAGTTTATGCGGTTGTGTAAAGCATCACGAGCGAGGAATGTGAGGCTTAAGATAAAGGTGGGTGGTGAATAATTTGAGTAGGTTTAGCAGTTCAACTATTTACGCAGTACGTTAGAGGTAAACGGATACGGTAGTAAGGACATTAGGAAGAGAATTGCATTAGCAAAGGAGGCGTTCGTGAACAGGAAGGAAATTGTGAGAAGATTGTTGTATAAGAGCTTAAAGAAAAGGTTAGTGAAGAGTTTGATCTGGAGTGTTGCGCTTTACGCTGCGGAAACGTGGACATTGGGGAAAGAAGACGACAGATGATTCGAGGCATTCGAGGTGTGGGTACGGAGAAGAATGGAGAAGGTGAAATGGACGGAGAGGAAAAGGAACGACGAAGAGCTGGATATGGTTGGCAAGGAGAGGCAGCTTTTAGATGAGATACGGAGGAGACAGAATTTATGGATGGAGCGAATAATTAGCGGAGAGGGGATGTTGAAAATGGTGTTAGAGGGTAGAATGTTGGGGAAACGAGGTAGGGGAAGGTAAAGAATAGGGTTTTTAGAAAAATTGAAAGGAAGTAGGCCTTACAGTGAATTGAAGAAGGCAGCGCTGGAAGGATAAGGAGTCTCCCAAATCACTTCATTAGTACTCCATGGAAACCTACCTTAATCTTAATAATTATAAACTGTCTGTTGACTATTATATTAATTAAGGAAGGTTTCGCTGTTTATAAATCGCATGTAATTACAAGGTGTAAAATCCAGCATGAATTCGAATACAATTATCTGCAAACATTCGTTACCAATAACGTAGTTCCAAAAGGGACATACTTAAATATTACATTATTTCAGTAAGTCTTTCATAAAAACTGGTATCATTGATTCCATTGCACGTAAAATTTCCTCATGGTATTTCAAACGTGAAAGCACTTATATGGTTACAAGTATAACTTTCAAGGACACTTAGAAGTATAACTTTCACGCGACGAAATAATAACAACTAACCACATTCCATCATGTGAATAGGTTGCGTATTCTGATGCTTGTTGTTTGAATTAATCACTTGAATGTATCTCGGGTTACTTGTATTAGTTTTACGACACTATGAACGTTTTAAAACACACTATTGCCACAAATAACCTTATAAACATGAAAAACTCTCAACAATAGCAGGAATTATTATGCACTCTTTTCTGTTTACATTACGTACAACGTAAAACTGAGTACCAAAGGTATTAAACTTTGAAATAAATCACAGCCTTTCATCAACTTAAGCCGAAACTAAGTAAAAACTTGATCTTCATATGAATACTTATTCAATACATTGAATTAAATCAACTTCTAACTCACCTCACAAATTGTGGAAGAAGGCTATGGTTGCCACTTATCCATCCCGCAAATTTGTAACCATTTCGCCCTTACCTCAGGATTACAAGGAAAAACAAAAACACGGAAACCATCCCTGCAACTAATGGAACAGCTTGGTGCAGAAGAACCACCCATCTCTCTTATTAATCAATTACAAAAATGGAAAAAACTGCACCTAATTGACGTTACGCCTATGCTACAGCACAGCCCGCCATTGATGATATGACCAACAATGGCGGATTGCGACGACTCAACTTCGTAGTTATTATATGGCAATATAGAGGACTCTGCCCACATCCAACTAACTGGATGGGGCCATAGCAACCATTTAAATTGGATGTGGGATCCAACTATTGGATACAACAGCCAATTTTTTCTCTCAGTGTAGTTCTGTAATGTAAAACGTATCTGTTATTTTTTAATGAAACATACTGAATGTTTTTTGCCACTGGAGTGTCATGATAAGATCCGCTCTTAGCTCAAATCCCAGCATATAATTAATAACAATAAGCATTCTAAATTGTATAAAATACTATTTTACCCAATCTCTTATGCCATGATAGAACAATTTTCTTACGTAATATTTACGAACCGACTGTTTTTTCTTTTCAAATTACTATTGAATTTGATCTTTGAAATACAACGTGGATTTTCTTAACGTGGCCCATTACTCTAAATACTTTTGTGTAAATAATTTTGTGCTACATCCTATGAACTGCAACTTGCAGTGGAATATTAATCGTCAATTTTACTTCACATTCTTTCAAATCGCTCCATCTATTGTCCCGCTAATAGTCTTCAATCGGCCTCCGATTAGTAGCTGTGCATCGTTCAACAGACGTCGCCGCAGTTATTACTCTTAATTGGCTCGTCTTCCCCACGTTAGAGTACGGACAACTTAGTCTGATGAAGGAGGATTTCCTGAGAAACGAAACAAATGTTATTCTTATATAAATTACAAATCATGCTCTTTTCAACTGTCACCACTTCTTACACAATTGGTAAATAAAATGGGCTTCCAATGCTAATTTTTTTAGAAAATCAAAATTTTTGCATATTGCGCCGATTCTGTTATTGCTAAAATTTGATTGAAATTAGAAAAATTAATCGGTTGTGACTTGAAGATCATTAAAATATAATACTGTTTAAAAAAAAATAAAACTTGGAGAATGTAGATACCACCTCTCTCGTGGTGAAACATCTGCTTGAAGAAAAACATTCTTATGTCTTTGATCCGGAAATCGTCCACGTGGAGAGGATAGGCCAAAGACTGGATACTCTGAAAAATTGGAAATTGTGCAAGAAGGAGGCATTTCTCTAATGAACGATCAAATATTTTTTGGGCATTCCCCACTCCCTGCCATACCTTTCCCACAACGCACCACCCAATGACGCATACCCTTCCTAAACTTCCCCCTCCAGCTTCCACCGCCATCCGTTCTGTACGAATACTGCTCCGAGACCAACTAATCCTCATCGTACTTGATAATGACCTAACGGTCGAAATGTGTCGTACTCTCAATAAACCTGTGGAAAAGTGCCATCTAAATTTTCTTTTAATACTAACAGGATGTCATTCCACTATATTTCGCATGCTTCTGTTACTTTTTAAATATTGTTGTAGAAATCAAATTCAATTACAAAGTCTTTTCTATTTATTAGACAAAAGTATGATTAATTCAAATAGCGTTATTTAAATAAAATAGGGTGTATGGTGGGTTAATAAAGCTTGAAAAGGCATTGGTTCAAAATCATAAGCTCAAAATATTCCACAGTTTAGGTGTACGTATTTTTTTGTGACCAGAATGTCATCTATGAAATCAAAATTTACTTCTTCACAGTGAATGCCAAGAAAGTTTTGAATTTCGCTGTGATGATGAAACCAGCCTAAATGCGATATCAAATTTTCGCCTATCGCGAATTAATCGCTACTAAAATTTTTCCCATGTGTCCTCCGGGTATATGTATATGCGCGGTATCACACTAAATCGTCAAAAATACACGGACTCCTCGCAGGTATTATCATCCGAAGTTATCCCATGACCTTTCATGTTAGCCTTGTCTTCGGCATCGAGTGACCTTGCGCGGGTCCTTTATCCTCCCTTTGAAAAAAAACTCTCCGTTCGCGGCAACATGTAATAGATGCGAACACTTTCTAATCGGTATGAATTTCCTAATCAAAACCAACAGTTTTTACAATGACAATAATCAATTTCTTGACATACGTAGGGGACCGTATTATAGAGGATCATCAGGTCGATTTTTTCCTCGATGCAAATTATTATGCCCGGCAACTTTCCAGCCAATTAGTGAAATTGCATGTGACATTATTCTATGCTAAAATCACCCAGGGCGACGCTGAAGGCATTTAAGTAATTTGCCAATATGGCCGACAAATAGTGGATAGTGTTGTGGTGATAACATCGGTGCATTTGGATGAATCGTCGAGCCACACCGAAAAATGAAATAGAAAATTTCAAATTACACTGACTCTGTATACCACACGATTTTCTTCTATAAAAGACAGACACAAGGATTAGCGAACCTCAAGGCTTCAGAGTGAGTGTTTTGCCTTCATGATTAAGATCCCTGAGACCTTCGGCTGCGAGGACGCGAAAATAATGTATAATTCTGTAGATTATGCAATCATGACTCAGGCAATCAACGGCAATGGTAATGAGAGGTAATGTAAAAACATTGATGTCTAATATAAAAAAATGTCGCATCTTTGCCTTAGTATTGGGCAAATACCACCGATGCCTGACCTTTTCAATGTATTTTTGTGGAAATTTATCAGATTACTTCAAGGTTATTCCTAAAATGGCTTGTTTCCTTTAACATGTGTCTCAAGTAAGAGGGCTCCCTTAATATCCGGTGGCAAAATAACATAAATATATTGCAACATTATGGTTTGTTTCTTTTGGGATACAGGACCAATAGGGACTTATATTAAAGAATTATACTAATAAAATAAGAAGATAATTGAGAGGAATTAGTATTTAACATGATGCTATTGGAAAAAATCTATTACCTGTTATGGCATTGGCATTAATTTCATCTCGTATTATGTTTCGAAAAACTTTTGAACTATTTTTGATCGAAAAAGAGTACTGACAAAAAAAAGTTAATTGAGAAGAATTAGATCAACACCTAAATCCAGTATTTGATAAAACAGCCTCAAACTTTTTAAGGCCTTAACATTAATTTCATCTGGAGTATATTACAAAAAGAGTTTGAACAATTTTTAGTTCTTTCTACAGAAGGCCACTGAAGTCCGACGCACCGTGGGCGGAAATCGGAATAAGCCGGACAAAATTACAAAATGGCTTTTTTTGAGTTATAAACTTGTTACTTTGCAATTATATTTAAATATTATTGAAATATATGGATATGTACTTCATTTGACATAGATCCCACCCGTTACTGAGATACAGAGGCTCAAACGTGAACAAATTTCCATAAAAACGCCCGTCTCCAATTTTCTCCGAAAATCTTCCAAAGTGAGTAGATGGTGAAGTTATGGGTGGATTCTTGCGGAATAAAAAACCAAATTATCTGTTGGAATAGGGTTATTTCCTTACTTTGCCGTAATTTTAAAGAATATCATCGATAAATTGTTATCGTGCAGTTACAAAATGGCGGACACGGTTTTCCGACAAAGTTTTACATTTAGGTAGAGTTTCAAATTGGTTTTCGGCAAAGTCACGCAAAGTAACCTATATGAGAGCATTCTTTGAAGATTTATTGAGGTGCTTATGCAGTTATCTTTGAAATAAGTTTGCGTTGCTGGAAAAAACATCGATTTTTCGATCGCGCGGCAGGGTTTCTCTCCGCGCGTCGGGAGTTGGATTAGCCGCGACGCGGTAAGGTTACTGAAGCTTTATGGGTTTTAACGCTCAGCATTCACCGTTTTTATGTTTTGCTTCAAGACACCGATTCTCAAATGGTCTATGGTGAAGACGTGGGAGGTTTTTCAGCCGAGGTAAGTGCACGTTTCATTGAAGTTCATTTCGTTTTCTTTGGATACGATCGAAGACCATGCTTCTATTAAAAGCGTTCAAATCTCGAAAAAGTGAGTTGTTTTCCTGGGACTCATACAAAAAGACCTACCAGAAAGACACCAGCTGGGACTCTTATACCTTCTTTACTCTCCGCACCCCGACCCCCGGGATCCTACTGCGAAAACGGTCGTTTTATGACACCGCGGAGCGTGAAGGAAAGTTGATTTCTCCTAAGTGCGCAGAATTTATTAAAGTGATTTGAATTGGTTTGTGGATCGTAGAAATTTCAAACTTCCAGGTGCCTGTAAGTACGTTTTTGAATAAATCCCTGAACATCTTTTTCAAAATAGTTACTTTAATTTATATTACTAATTTTAACTGAAAATTTCTTATCATTCCTTTCCACACTAAAATACATTACAATTTAAATTATCAGATGCCACTTGTTAAATTCCAATCGATACGATATATCCAATATGCATTCAAACAATCGTATGTGGCAGTGCAGCGTAGACCAACCAACAAAATATTTATCGATATCAGGTGTACGATACTTAACAACTCCTAAGATATTCATACCCGACGCTCTTGATCCACAGATTTAGCATCTCATGATTCAGCTGTTCGTTTTTCTTGATTTCGAAATGATTATACTTTCCTGTAGGATAATAAATTATATTGGCATTAAGATTAGGAAAAAATTAGGAAGAAAAGGTGAGCAATATAATTATTACCTTTCCGATTATCCTTGTCAGTAGTAAACAGAACTTTATCGTGTTCCAGAGTTGAAACCATTAAGGTCAACCACCTGCCTTTCAATATAATGTCTTTCTGAATTTGCAACTTCTTTTGTCTCTTTTTTCACTTAAAGCGGACGGGACGAAAAAATCGTGTCGACGAAGGCCATGGATTATTCCAGATAGTGTCACCTAAAAATGTAGCACCTAGATGTGAGAAGTGCCTCGGATGCAAGTTAAATTTTTTATCAAAATTTTATAGATAAATGTAATTAACCCAGAGAAAGTTGAAATAAAACTTCAGCCGTTAACTATAGTGCCGTTGATCAAAATAAGAGGTAAAAGGGAACTCATGACTAGGAATTTGTCTGCAGCTTCCACTTTTTGCAACATTTCCTTATATTGAGAGTGGCCCGAACGTCCACCAAAACCGTACTTAGAGACTAATATGCATTTCACCACACATTTTAATTCTTGAGTGGTGGAAGTGGTGGCTAAGCAGGCTATTATTCCCGATATAGTGCGGTTCAGTAGTGCATGAAGATTTACTTCGCACATGGTCTCAGTTATTTTAATTCCTACGTTATAAGCTGCCTTTTTTGCTTGCGGTATTCTGTCATAGCTGGGATACAATTCGTGTCCATGGCTCAGAGTTGTCCTATGTCCTAGTCGATATTGACTTTTGGTCAACACAGAGGCAATCATCAATAACAGTGCCTCTTCCACTGTCACCTCAGTGTGGACCTTTCCACTCGTCCTCCACTTCGAAAGAACTCTCTTAGCCCAAGTAGGGGTCGTAGTTGTTATTTCTGTAATTAGCTGAGCTGCTGCAGTAACTTCTCTTCTCTCCCAAACTCACGAATGCCACGAGAGCAAGCTCAGCAGTAGTAGTAGTAGTTCTAAAGTTTGAATTTTTCTTCTAAGTGTTCTAGTATATGAGGTGCGAAATGTTTTTTTGGCTGTCCGGGAGTGCCTGGCAAATAAAATATGAATTTTGTAGCATAAAGCTGAAGGGAGAATTTTATTTAATCAATCAATTTGAGAGGAATAGATTTTTACAAAAATACAATACCAACCGGCTGTCGTTGAAGTATCGGTAAAGTGATGCATAACAAATTCTGGAAATGTTATGGATTCAATGAGTCAATTTTTGTATCGACAAAAAATCGTTCATTGTTTCGAGAACTCTCTGCCCATTTCTTAAGGTATGGCCATAAAATGAGTATTGTAAAAATTTGCAAAGTTTAAAGTTTATAACTCATAAAAAGTCATTTTCTAATTATGTCCGGCTTTTTCCGATTTCCGCCCACTGTGCGACGTTTTGAAACCTCATTGAAATTATGTTTTTCCATCCAATCCTCCGAGTTAACTCTTTATTCTTACAGCTTTTCTCTCAATAAAATTTTGAACATTAATTTTTAATGGCATTTCTTAAACAACACTTATGAAATCTTTACTGCATTATATTTTTGGTAAAGGGGAATGAGGGGCATAAGTACGCAGCTAACAAACGATTATAAAAATCATGCATTCAGGTTCAAGTAATAATTTTCATTTTTATACAATTTGTTCGCAATTAAATGTACTACAATACCGTTCCTCCATTGTTGCAGAAAAATGAATAAAAGCCGTTATGAAGAAAAAAATAGGAATCTTGCCTCTAATGTGGGGCAAGTGTCCTCCCCAAATAGGGCAAGAGTCCTAATCACAGTTTTCGCAATTGAACTTTTAGGTAATTTTAAAACAGAAAGCAATGACAGAAAATAATAAGTAACAATAATAAAATCATGAGGTTTAGAGTGTCATTGTAATAAATTTGATAAAATTTGCATCAAAATCAAGCAATATTGATGTATTTCCCCAATTTATTCAAAAATTATTACCGATTTCAGCTGTTACTCCATTATCAAGTACAGTTTATGCTAACTTGCGTTACAACCAAAACCGGTTGTAATTTTGAAATAAATTTTGAAAGTAACAAAGTATCTTTTATTCATAATATGGAGCAATAATAAAATAACAAAGTATTACCTTATACCATCCATCACGATATATGATTTCCTTTCCAGAATATGTGGTTCAAGGTTCTTCCTCCATGTGTTACATTCATGAAACACTATCCAGTCAACAACAACTTCTTAACCCATGATAACCCAGAAATTCTTAAGGGTGAAATCAAATTTCAAGATATTTCATTCGATCTCAATCACAATTATCGAGCCGGTAAATATTTCGTCATAAGATTTACACCACGAAATAGTACGTATTTTAGATATTTTCTAAATAGAGCTGAGAATTTATACATTTTTGATGATGCTTTGAAGCAACATCGGGTTATAATGGGTTAATCGAGGTCGATAAAGCAACTTTATAGTGTCACCGTTCTCCTTTAGGCAGCCTTTTTATTCGTTTGATATGAATTAAAATACTAACATTTGATGGAAAAGGGGGATGAAAGTTTCCTGCGCGGAATTTTATAACTACGCAGCTACGTAAAATGCTGAAAGATTCAACGATTTCCAAAAAAATAACTTAAATATTTATCGCAAACTTATTTTAACTTTTATGGGAGGGTAGTTTTAAAATAATAAACATGGTTTAAAAATTTTTATTTAAATTTCAGTTGAAACGATATGTTAATCAATGTTATGTGAAACGATCAATTTTCACTTACAATAAATGAGAATAAATGAGATACTTATCGAAGCAAGCTAAGAATAGGCAGTACATATTATATGCACAATATGGATTAATAAAACTTTTTTCACTATCTTTAACTCAAATATGTATTAATTTTCTTCATTAACATTGCTTTAAATCAGACCAAATCCAAAATGATCCATTTAATTACATTATGAATCTTAAGTGTATGTTGAGTAAAATGTAAGTACAGGTTATTTGTGATATTTCCACAGATGCAAGTATGCAGCAGATATTTTTTTCGTTGCCCGCTGGTTATATCACTCTAAGCCCACATACTTTTCCCTTATCATGAATTTTGTTGAAACTTATATTAACTTATAAAAATATTTAGATTTAAATTTTTTTAACCCATAATCACCTGTGCTCCTAGTATTCGGATGCTAGAAATTTTTGGATTCGTCCGACCTATAAATTAAACCGATAATATTCTAAAAGGAGGCATATCTATGGAGGGGGAATAAGGGGCCCCATTGGGTTGAAACACTTGCTAGATAAAATCGGCATTTTTGGAGGTTGCCACTTTGTACAAAAGTATTTATTTATATTTACAAACTTTAGCGATTTGAAATACTAATTACCTCTAAACTTATGGCCTAATTTAAACGTTTTTGGTATATTATAATCCAGTGGCATATCCATTGAGGGGATAGGGGGAGGGCTTTTCCAATTTATACTATATAGAATGGTATTTTGTTCGTTTGTTTTGCACTACTTCTGGGGCATACCTTGAACTTTATTCAAGGGTAAGAAGATGTATGAGGGAAAAGTACGTAGACTTAAACTGATACATCAAGTGGACAACGAAATATATATCTACTGCATACTTTCATGTATGGAAACACCCCCCTTTGCCCTTATCCTGGAGCCGCCACTGATCCCAAATATGTTCAACCCGCTTCACGTTGATATACGTATTATTTCCTCCTGCTCTCGTTCAACCTGTCCGGCCATCTATGAAGAACCCACTTTGGACCGTAGGCCCTTGTCCACCATGGACTCCGCCCACGCCTGGTGGCCCAGGGATGATTCCTGGTTGGGTGACTTGCGGAGGGCGGCCCACGGGATATTGTCCTTGCGTTAGACCTGTCGATGAAAAGGAACTGACAGTGAGAATCATTGAGTAGTAATCTAAATCTACATAATAACCTGCGACCAGTAGCCGAATAATAACCACCTCTAGCGTACTTGGCAGGGAGTGACCAATAACCAACATGAATCTAGCAAAAGGACCGCCACATACGCACCGCACGTTCATTGAATTATGAAGCATGTTAACAAAATATGCGTGCATAATCATGCAAAAACAAATATTTCCAACGGTTAGTAATTCCTATTGGTATAAATCCAGGGAACGAGGGAGGGAATTAAACAGCCTCGCAAAAGACACTATGAAAGACCCGGACATTCGAGACGTTCAATGATAAGGTCTACTCAACATAGTGTTAGGATTACGTGTACCCACGTCGTGCGTCTGCCCTAGAAGGGCAAAGTTTATGTATATGAACCGTGGAACCTTATGTACGCAAATTTTTTGACCAGCCATGAGAGATAAGAGCGTATTTCTTTCTCTAATTTTGAGCAGCGAATGTGTTCTGTAATATGGTGTCAGATGCTCCATTCTGTCTGGCCGCACGGCATCACGTCGACATGCGTTCTGCGCAACCTGGAGTCTGTCCATGTCCCGTACGCAAAGGTTTCTACATGGATCAAGGCAGTAATCGAGAATTGGCTGCAGTAACGCTTTAACTAGTTTTATTTGCGTCTTTCCCCCGGGATTAAAATGCATGCCTTTGAGCCTGCGAAAACCCCAGTTTGCCTTGCTATTTGATCCGGACACCAACTACGATGACAGAATGTCATTTTAAATCCTCTGTTTTGCATGTCCATTCATTTTATTTCCTTCTCGTGATCAAGTCTACCATAGTACTATGGTAAAAGAAGTATTGCTTCACATCGTCTTAGAAATTATCTTCCCCGAATATACTAAGTAAATATAGCCTATACTTCGATCTACGCTTCTGTAAAGACTCCCATCCTAACTTGCGTAACATTGTAAACGCAGCACTTTTATCGCAACAAACTCAGCACAATTCTGGCCGCCCTGCGCTGTACTCCATAGATTTCAGCTATCAATCCTACTTAATAAGGGTCCCACAAAGGCAAGCAGCATATTCTAAGTGAGGTCTCACAGGAGTCAGGTTGGTTATCTCATTCGACTTTCCAGGGCATTTACCGAGAATTATTTTTACAAATCCCAGTTTAAATTTACTTATCCCGCATACATCGCATATATTTTTACCCCACGAAAGATTCAGAGTAATGGTGACCCCTAAGTATTTTACGAACTCGGCATTTGATAGTTGAATCCCGTTAGCGGTGTAGCTCTCTGTTGAAGATATATCGTTTTCCCAAAAATTCATAACCATACACTTTTCAAGATTTAATCTTAACTCCCAAGTACTGCACCATTCATTTATGACAGCGATGTCAATTACTTATGCCAATTTATCGCAATGGCACTAAATATCTATGTATACAACTACATCATATGCGAAAAGGAGTAAATAGAAAGCGTCCTCGCCAAAATGGTTGCTCCGAATCATGCGTTCGTTGAACATCATTATTTTCTACTTCGTTTAATAATTATGTACGAACAATACAGGTATTTACATGGATTTTGGGTTTAATGCATTAATTAGACGCTTAAAGAAGTAAAATATAAAGTTTTTTGAAGCAATTGTCGTAAAATTCCATAGTGAAACAAACATTAAATATTTTCTCAGGCTGTGTCAAAAGGACAGAATCAAGTGGAAAACTGAGGTACAAGGATGCCATACACTCGAGAAAAGAATTTTCTTTTCGGTCCAACGTGCTCATAGGAGCCTAGATAGGAGATTTTCAGAGTGTTTTTTATGTATCCCCCAAAATATTTTTCGGGGCGTTGGATCCCAACACGAGATTGGTGAACGAGTTTTTAACAAGAAAATACTCGGGTAGGTTAATGACGAAAAACTGCGAAAAAAGTTATTAAAATCTTATATTTTGCAATTCTTTTATAACACAGAAACTATCTTCTTCCTGCAAATGGTTTTCAATTAAAAAATTTGGTACAAATAATTTCGTATAATTTTCATCAATTAAGTTTTCTACTTGGGTAGGTTAGAGTCTCTGAGAGTACTTCAAAATAGTTTTATTCAACGCAACGGTAAAAATTTTTATTAATGCATGTTAACAAACAATTAGAAAAACTGAGAAATTAATCTCTCAGGAAAAGTTTAATTAATTCAACGTGATCTATGAGAATATACCTTCAAGATATAATTTTAAAACTTTTGTTAGCTTTATTTTAATTATGTGATCCATTTTTCATCAACGATATTAGAATTTTTCTAATATTTCTTAGTTTAAATGTTTGTTCCACCTCAAAATTTTTCTACAGATATTTCTACATATCTCAAATCCCTGAACACCTTTGAGATACGAATGAGTCTTTGCGGAATTTTTTATCTTTCTCGTCTCTTAAATCCAAAAATATAAATAAACCACGAGATCTTTGAATCGTAACCTAGAAAATATTAGTTTCGACCGGTTTAGAACGTTTTATGAACTCTAGCATTATATAAATATGTATTCCGTTATTCTGAATATATTGTATTACAAAATTGGTTTATCATGCTTTTTGCTTATCCATGTCAACTTTTGAGATAGTGTTAGTATGATATTAATAAGGATATTAGTATTATGGCATTTTTATTTTATTATTCAATGAATGCAGCAAAGGACACTTTTTTCTATTGTTATGAACTTTATGTACAGGTCGCGAGAGATTCGAGAACCTCAGTATTTGGATTAGGGTTCATCAGTATCTCAAGAAAATGCAGGCATCAGTGACGGCGCGGCACCTGCCAAACAAGAGATCGCGGGTTCCAGTCCCGCCAAGGTATTTTTCCAATATCTAGGGTGTTGTTGCTCATGTATATTTCACAGTTAAATGTGTTGAATGCCCCGACGTAAAATGCCCACTGTGAGCTGCATCCAGTGGTTTGGTAATAAAATTAAAAAAATTGATTCTAGTTGACATCGGATATATGTGGGAATATATTGAGAAAATCTATTTGAATTTGGGCAAAGGCTGTTTTATACGATTGAACATCACTCGCAACATCATTTGAATTGTCATTCGATTTACCATTCTAATTAAATTCATTCGCGTAATCGCTTGAAACGCCTGCTCAGATAGTTCATATCGATTCTAACGATATTTCCGACCAAATACGCAGTCACAACAAAGTACGTTTTTTAATTCGTAGACGACGGAATGATTCGTTTCTTGGTAGTTTAGATACATTTTTTCATTTCTTTGACCAATTTGGTGGGTATGACGTACATGCTAAGTTCATGTAAAGAGAGGTATTGAAAGTGATGGGTAGTAGAAAATCACTTTAAGAAATTGCTGCTGTCGTGCTCCTTATGACCCCATAGCGAAGTAAGAAAATCTTTTCGCTCAATGCCACCATGACTATGTATTCAAGATAGTAATAACGGTAATAAGGGTGAGGGAAGAGGTAAGAACACCATCCAAATGAAACCCACTCCTAAACGGTTATTCGAAGTCTTTTCCGCCAACAACATACACGGTTGGAAACTACAGAGGCATTCTGCTACCATTCAAATTAGAACATGCTCTGAATTCATTCTAATGACGGGAAATTTCCGTTTTACACGGTGAATGATAGTCATTCGCAAGATCAATCGAATGATCATTCATCGTGAAAAACGGCCTCAAGAGAAAATATATAATTCGTAACACTTCTAGTAACTCAATAGCAAAGATGAGTGATCTAGTTACACTTACCTTGAGGATTGGAAAAGATACCGTTTCCCGGGTTCGAAAAACCGTTTCCGTTGGGGAATGGTGAGTTGTCCGATCCTAGAGGATTTATCTGCGGATTGAGTTCAGGAAATTGAAGGCTTTGGAAATCTGGAGAGAATTTGTCCCCATTAAATATTGACGAAGTTCCTGAAATGCCAGATCTGTTTTCAGTCGCTTTCGTGGCGTTCTCTTTGTAGAAATGAAGGTGTATATTTTCCTGGCCGCGTTCGCCCGAGATGTACAGATGGAAGTCCAGGGGAGCCGCAGAAATCGCTTCTGCCGCCAGCAATATCAACACCAAGGTTGACTTGGCCCTCTTGAACGACGGTCCAGCCATGTTGTCCCGTCTCTTGCCTCTCGATGAATGATCAACCGAAGTACTCGGCGCGTGAAGGTAGGGATAAAATCCATCTCCTTCATTGTCCACGAAAAATTTCCCTTTTTTCTTTCACGCCGCCCCCCCGCCTTATTTTTTCCATTTTCCTACTTCTCCTCGCTTGGTACCGGCATCTTCTTTCCCCCAGACTTCCCATTTTCAGTTATGCTTACAAGATATGTGACCTTACCTTAACCTCCTACGCGTGGATCCATAGCAATCCGAGGTAAGTATTGGATGTGACTTCACCCCTTCTCATGAAGCTCGTGAGCCACCTTAAAATCGTAAGATATTTCACCTTCTATATCTACAACCACCTTAGCTGACCATTTATTTACTCAATTAAATTTTTGTAGTTCTGTAATGTAATACGTATCTGTAATTATTTAATGAAACATACTGAAGGTTTTTTTCCACTGGAGTGTCATGATAAGATCCGCTCATAGCTCAAATCCCAGCATATAATTAATAGCAATAAGAATTCTAAATTGTAAAAAATACTATTTTACCCAATCTCTTATGCCATGATAGAACAATTTTTTTACGTAACTTTTACGTGCTGACTTTTTTTTTTCTTATTCAAATTACTATTGAATTTGATCTTTTCAAATATAACGTGGATTTTTTTAACGTGGCCCATCACTCTAAATTCTTTTTTGTAAAAGACTTTTGTGCTACATCCTATGACCTGCAACTTGCAGAGGAATGTTAATCGTCAATTTTACTTCACATTCTTTCAAATGGCTCCATCTATTGTCCCGTTATTATTCTTCAATCGGCCTTCGAATAATAGCTGTGCATCGTTCAACAGACGTCGCCGCGGTTATTACAATTAATTGGCTCGTCTTCCCCACGTTAGAGTACGGACAACTTAGTCTGCTGAAGGAGGATATCCTGTTAAGCGAAATAAATGTTATTTCTTAAAAATTACAAATCCTGCTCTTTTCAACTGTCACCACTTCTTACACTATTGGTTAATAAAATGGGCTTTCAATGCTAATTTTTTTAGAAAATCAAAATTTTTGCATATTGCGCCGATTCTGTTATTGCTAAAATTTGATTGAAATTAGAAAAAATAATCTGTTGTGACTTGAAGATCATTAAAATAGAATACTGTTTAAACACACAGAAAATGCTTGGAGAAAGTAGATACCACCTCTCTCGTGGTGAAACATCTCCTTGAAGAAAATCATTCTTATGTCTTAGATCCGGAAATCGTCCACGTGGACAGGATAGGCCAATGACTGGACACTCTGAAAAATTGGAAATTGTGCAAGAAGGAGCCATTTCTCTAATGAACGATCAAATATTTTTTGGGCATTCCCCACTCTTTACCATACCTTTCCCACAACGCACCACCCAATGACGCATACCCTTCCTAAACTTCCCCTTCCAACTTCCACCGCCAACATGTAATAGATGCGAACACTTTTTAATCGGTGTGAATTTCCTGATCAAATCCAACAGTTTTTTCAATGACAATAATCAATTTCTTGACTTACGTAGGTGACCGTATTATAGAGGATCGTTACTTCGATTTTTTCCTCTATGCAAATTATTATGCCCGGCAACTTTCCAGCCAATTAGTGAAATTACATGTGATATTATTCAATGCTAAAATCACCCAGGGCGACGCTGAAGGCATTTAAGTAATTTGCCAATATGGCCGACAAATAGTGGATAGTGTTGTGGTGATAACATTGGTGCATTGGGATGAATCGTCGAGCCACACCGAAAAATGAAATAGAAAATTTCAAATTACACTGACTCTGTATACCACACCATTTTCTTCTATAAAAGACAGACACAAGGATTAGCGAAACTCAAGGCTTCAGAGTGAGTGTTTTGCCTTCATGAATTAGATCCCTGAGATCTTCGGCTGCGAGGCCGCGAAAATAATGTACAATTTTTTAGATTATGCAATCATGACTCGGGCAAATCAACGGAGAGAGATAATGTAAAAAAATTGATTGTTAATATTTAAAAAAAAAATTTCGCATCTTTGCCTGAGTATAGGGCAAATACCACCGATGCTTGACCCCTTTCAATGTATTTTTGTAGAAATTTATCAGAAAACTTTAAGGTTATTCCTAAATGGCTTCTTTCCTTTAACATGTGTCTCAAGTAAGAGGGCTCCCTTAATATCCGGTGGAAAAATAACATAAATCTATTGCAACATTATGGTTTGCTCCTTTTGTGATACAGGGCCAGTAGGAGCTTGTATTAAAGAATTATACTAATAAAAGAAGTAGATAATTGAGAGGAATTGGTATTTAACATGAGGCTATTGGAAAAAATCTATTACTTGTAATGGCATTGGCATTAATTTCATCTCGTATTATGTTTCGAAAAACTTTTGAACTTTTGAACGTTCGTCACGATCATAAAGTCAGCCCTCTAAATGTGCTGTGATCCACTGCGGTTAAAAAAGTCGCCATTCGCGTCGCTGACGAACGAAGTGCTCCCAGATTCACGTGGAAATAAGGTAATAATAGAGGTGTTAACCGAAATATATGTACGCTATGACGTCATCGATCAAATCCATACATGCTCAATGCTATTCCTCACGATTGCAAACATAGTACCGCGAAATGTAGGGGAAAAAAGTGGATTGTATTGCACTCATTACCGTGCCGCGGACACTTATGAAAACCGATTAAAATGCGACCAAAGTGGCAACAGAAATCAGCCTTCTATGAGGTGGAATTGGGCCTCCTCTATATGGTCCCACCAAGGAAGAAGTTCGCCATGAAAAAATATTTGACTTATTATCATTCGGGAGTTTGCTATGAGAAATTGGCTTAGTGTTGTAATTGTCCTCGCCCACCCAACGATTGCGATATCCGGGTTCAAATTCCTCCTAAGGCAAATATTTTTTCAATGGCGAACTTCGTCCTTACTATATTTATAATGCAGCATATGTCCGCGGTACTTAGTTGGAATGCTTAGACAAGTGACAAGTGATCGAAAACCTGCGGTCCTTCTGTCAATAGCACAACGATCTTTGCCACAACACTTCCTAATGTCATTATATAGTTATGTATTCATTTTTTGGATGTACCTCTCGTTATTATGTAGGCCTCTCACCCGATTTCATTTTGTTGTTGCTGGTAAACATTCCTAAAACTGCCCGGAAAGACGTCCAACCACAGAAGTTGTATGGCGTGACATAGCAAACGACAGTGAGATAACAACACAAATGACGCGTCGGTCGCAAACGAAAGAAGCTCTATGGGGTTTGGTAGCACGAGATGCACCTATGTACTAACTTTATTTGCAATGTGTGCAGCCGTACGGCAACGAAGCGCATAGTCGACAGGCAAACCCAGATAGATTTCTTTCATTCAATTACATTTGAGATGAAATAGGCATTCTGTTGGGGAAAGGTGACGAGAAGCTGTCAAAAAATGACGAGTACTCTCCTTAAGTAACGCGAGGTACAGCCATTCAACATAAAAATAATCCTATTTGCCTTGATATAAATTATAGGCGTAATTAAGTTTACGATCAACCGCTGGCCACTAATTCAAATTCATCCTTCTAAAATGTTACAATTTTTTTATTTAATTAAAAAAACATGGGATTGCATGATAAGACCGAATATATATTTTTTTGTTTAAGGAGCCAGGGCATTGGTTCTTGTATCGATCGTACGTATTTGTCATATTTTTATTTTTTATTCAACTTATGGGGGTAAAAGTGACAAGATAAATATAATGAGGTCATTAATACGAATGCCTCTTGCGGCGGGAACAACCTGGATTTCTCATATCCAGCCAGCGAACTGCCTGTTCCAATCCAAATGGTGCTCACATTTCCACGCCAAAAAACTGAATTACGTAAATGTTTGAACGCAATAAGTACGTACGATGCGTTCATAAAATTTTAATAACATAAACTACTAAATAGAAGAAAAATATTGCGCAATAAATATCGTAAAGAATAGAATAGAATCATAGAATGTTACATTGATGATAATTACGGGGTGCAGCATGTATTGTAAACGAACACGAACAATAATGGAGAAAGGAAATGATTTTGGAGATTTTTAAGTATATCTTACATCTGAGAACTAGAAAATAAATTAAGTCTCCCTACAACATTTACGCCTCTTTGTGCTTTCAAAATATGGAACAAACTCTTGACAACTCTTTATAATAATATACCATGCATAAAATTAATTTTCAGTATAGGGAATAAAAATAACATATTGCAACTTCAAAGTAATAATTTTATTTCAAAAAGGTAATGCACAGACAGTTTATTAATTTCATACTTATATTTTTACTTTATATCGATATGAAGTGAATTTCATTTACACCTTATTAAGAAGAACATTAGTTAGTTGATTGTTACAAAAGCGAAATTATGAAATATATCCTTGGATGAAAGGGTTTCAGCTGGTTGTTGCCACGTCGGTAAGTGGAAAACTTTGTCAATCGTGTCGTCATGCGCACCTTTATTTTGATATCTAGGAAATTAAAAGTATCCCATTTCCTTATAAATTAGGTTGGCACAAATTTCCCGTCTTTTTTATTGTAAAATTCCACATTTCATGAATCGGTTTCAGATCATTGTATTTATTAATTCAAATGAGAACATTTTGTTCTACCGTAATCTGTGTTTTGTTTTTTAAAACATAAATTTCTCATACATTTCAGATCTTTTAAATGGAATGCTAAGTTTAGAGAAATGAGCATTTTCGACAACTCTTTCTATTTGCTTTTAATCAAGATTCTAAGACAGCAGAATCTTCTCTAACATTGTGCTGAGTAAGGAGTAGGTGCAATAGGTGAAAGAACCACTCGTGATTGATACCTACTCAAAGTTCAAAAAAAAAGAAATTTTGACCCCAAACACACCTCGTTCTGGCTGTCCAGCTGAGTTCTATGAAGATGATGTAAGAAAAACGGTGGAATTATACGTGTCAATCTAATTCATGTCAAAAGGGCCACTATATCACCAAAATCACAAACTACTTTTCCACATCATCACTCCTTTCTTGCGGAGACTCGGGCGAGGTGCAAAACATTTCGTCAACACGGAAAGCCACCAGGCTGGGATCAACGGAGTCTTCAGGCTCCTCCACCCTCTTGAATCTCCTGCTGCACTTGAACGACAAATTCTCGGTACTGTGGTCGTGCAGTTCCAGCGCAACCGCATCCCTCCGTGGCAGACTATTTGGTATCGTGTCGTGCCGCATCTCTGGCACCTGATACTGCCTCAGGCGCATCTCTATAGTCCGGACCCAGTCGTTGACGGTCGTGTTAGGCAAGGCGTACACTGAAAAGAACTTGAAGAACAGCCTGGAGTTGGTGTTTTGGTCCTCGTTCTTAAACTTGGCGTAGCCCACAGCCTGGGTAAAGTCGGGATGAGTGTATATCAGAGAGGCTTCGGTGGTGACTGGCCGCAGCTTAAAGAACTTCTTCCTTTCCAACGGCGTCAAGTCACAAAACACATCTCCGGGGAAGGCACAGTATATTTTCGTGTCGTTCCCTGTAGAGAGTACAGAGGAATGTGGCGGCCAGTTGATGTGTACGCTGTCCGAAGTTGCCCTGTGAGCAGAGAGGTCCAAATACAGCAAATCATCGACTCGTGTGGGGGAGGTCGAAACAGTGGTCACCATCAAAAGTACCCCGCAGAGAAGCGTCAATTTCTCCCTCATGTTGCCGTCAGTTCTCGTCGTAGAATACTTCCAAATTCACTCTAGCCGAAGCGTCGATTGCTTAAATGCCCGACCACAGTCCTCCCACTTCGTTAGCGCTTGCATATTTATAGCTTAAATTTGATCCCCTTTATCTACGGTCGCCCAGCAGTGAGGTTGACCTCGCGACCGACGAATTTGTATATAGACACATTTTCTTATGAGCGAGCTTCACTATCTTATCTTCTACAAATAGCTACCAAACCAAACTGTACGGCCATGAAATACGGTACATTGTGGATGGTTGCGACGCACGAGGAACCCAAACTGGGGCGGGAAAGGAGGGCACGTTTCCCGACAGGCATATTTCAGGGAGCTTTAAATTATGAAAAGTTTTATTTAATCATTATATATCATAGTTTAATTATTATAAGTATTATTTAATTTTTTTAAATTATAATCCCACAATATTAAAGCGAAACTTGAATCTTGTTCGAGGTGGAAGGGCTCCATATTAGGTGTGAAATACACTTCGTTTTTTCCACAACTTATTTAAAAATTAATACCGGAATCGGCTGTTACGCAAGTTAACTGTACTTGATGGCGGAGTAATAGCCGAAACCGGTGGTTTTTTTTAATTGTGGAAGAACCACAATATTGTTCGATTTTATTTGATATACCTGTAGTTGTACATTTTACCAATATTATTACACCTACTCTATATACCACACGCTTTACTTCTTTAAAAGACAGACACAAGGATTAACAAAACTCAAGGCTTTGGAGTGAGTCTTTTCTTGTCATGTTTTACTGTTATGAATTAGATCCCTGAGTCCTTCGGCTGCGAGGGCGCGAAAATAATGTATAATACTGTTTAGTATGCAATCATGACTGGCTCAACGGAGAGAGGTATTGTTAAAAATTGATTGCTAATTTTTAAAAAAAACTTTCGCATCTTTGCCCAAGTATAGGGCAAATACCACCGATACTTGACCCTTTTCAATGTCTTTTTGTAGCAATTTATCAGAAAACTGCAAGGTTATTCCTCAAATGTTTTTATGCTAGGAGTGGTAACTCTAAAATATTTCAGTCCCTGCATTCTCCATTTACCCTGCGTAAAATAAGAGTGCCCTTACCACAGCCAAATTTGACTTTGTTTAAAAGATATTTTTTGTGCGTAGGACCAAAGGTTTTTAATTTGTTACCCCAGTCATGCTGTATTTCAAAGTCTTTGAAAAAGTTTTTGCAAAATGCATATTCTTGGCTTCTCACTAAAGAAAGTGTAGACCAAATATTATTATAAGGTATTGATGTAAATGAATTATCAATACTACTTTAGTTGTTTTTTCATGTACGCACTTAAGCTTTGTTAGTAAAGATTATCAAGGTAACACAAAATGAGCTACACTTTATGTAAAGCATAATGTATTATTATTTTGGATTGTAGCCTCAAACAGGTTATCCTTCGCGGCTACCTAAAATTACTCAATTTTACTATTGTCATGTAATTTGTGTGTGGAGTAATACAATTATTTATTATTATTATAAAAATGGGTTCTTTTCTTTAAGATTTGTCTCAAGTAAGCGGCTTTCCATAGTACCGGTGGCAAAATTACCTGAATCTATTGCAACATTATGGTTTCTAACTTTTGGGACGCAGGACCAGTAGGGATTTGTATTAAATAATAATACTGATAAAATAAGAAGAAAATCAAGAAGAATTAGTACGTGCTTTAACTTGAGGATATTAGAAAGAATCTATTAGTTTTTTATGATATTGGCATTAATTTCATCTCGTAGTATATTTCGAAAAACTTTTGAACTATTTTTGATTGAAAAGGAATATTGATAAAAAAGATAATAGAGAAGAATTAGATCAATACGTAAATCGAGTATTTGATAAAACAGCCTCAAAAGTTTTAAGGTCTTAACATTAATTTCATATGGAACATACATTTAAAAAAGTTTGAACAAATTTTAGTTCCTTCTAGAGGAGACCACTGTTGTCCGACGTTTTGAAACGGCATTGAAATAACGTACTTGCATCCATTCCTTCGAGTTAATTCTTTATTCTCATGGCTTTTCTCTCTCAATAAATAGTTGGACATTAATTTTGATGACATTTCTTCAACAACACTCATGAAATATTTACTGCATTATATTTTTGGCATAGGGGAATGAGGGGCAAGAGTACGAATATAACAAACAATTAAAATAATTATGCATTCAGGTTCAAACAATAATTTTTATTTTTTCACAATTTGTTCTTAATTAGATGTACTACAATACTTATCTTCCATTGCTGCAGAAAAAAATAAAGAAAAGCCGTTATTCATCAAAATCTAAGAGAAAAAAATAGGAATCTTACCCCTCATGTGGAGCAAGTGTCCATCCCTTATAGGACAAGTGTGCTAATCGCAGTTTTCGCAATTGAACTTTTAGGTAATTTTATAACATAAACCAATAACAGAAAATAATAAGTATCAATAATAAAATCATGAGTTATACAGTGCCATTGCAATAAATTTGATAAAATTTGCAACAAAATAAAATAAAATCAAACAATATTGAGGTATTTCCACAATTTATTTAATAATTATTACCGATATCGTCTGTCACTCCATTACCAAATACAGTTTATGCTAACTTGCGAAACAGCCGAAACCAGTTGTAATTTTAAATAAATTCTGGAAGGTACGAAGTATCTTTTATTGATAATATGGAGCAGTAATAAAATAACAAAAAATTACCTTAAACCATCTATCATGACATATTATATATTAATCAGCCATTATAAGGAATTAATATTTCCTTTCCAGAATATATGGTGCAAGTTTCTGAAATATTCATGAAACACTTTCCAATCAACAACTTCTTAATCGAGGTCGGTAAAGCAACTTTATAGTGCCACCATTGCAGCCTTTTTATGCGTTTAATACGAATTTAAATAATAAGTTTTAATGGGAAACGGGGATGAAAATTTTTTGCGTGGAATATTTCTTTAACTACGCAGCTACATAAAATGCTGTAAAATTCAATGATTTCCAAAAAAAAACTTAAATATCTATCGCAAACTTACCTTAAGTTTTAGGCGAGGGTTGTTTTAAAATAAAAACCATGTTTTAAATCATTTTTATTTTAGCTGAAACAATATGATAGGCAATCATACAATCAATTTTCACTTACAATGAATGAGACACTCATCTAAGCAAGCTAAGATTAGGCTGTGTAGTACATGTGCTCCATATGAATGAATTAAACTTTTTTACTATCTAAAAAATAAATCTGTATTAATTTTCTTTATTAACATTGCTTTAAATCAGCCCAAAGCCATAATCACCCATTCAATTACATTTGAAATCTTAAATGTATGTTGAATAAAATGCAATTACAGGTGGATTTTGTTATTTCCACACAAGCAAGTATGCAGTAGATATGTATTTCGCTGTCCACTGGTTGTATCACCAATAGTCTACATACTTTTATATATACAATAGGCGTTTTCCCTTATCATGCTTCTTACCCTTAAATATAGTTCAAGGTACACATTCCAGCGTCAGCATGCTGTTCCGACAATAGCAGTGCTTTGGAGATATCGATACCTACGCATAAACGCTCAATAATCGCCCACCGATTCAAATTCGCTCATCTAGAAAGCTCTTATAATACTAGAGGAGCGGATTTGATAGAGCAAGCGATTTTTGAGCGTTGATGCAGTTGAGGTATCGATATGTAAAAGAGAGTAAATCATAATTCATAATACTTATTTTTTTTAATCCGAAAATTCAATGCGGGCCCCCAAAACCATAAAATTTTCAAATTGATCCTCTAAATTTTACGTTTTGGAGCTTTACAAAAACTATCCTCACGATCAATTTCAACGAGTCGATTGGTAAATAGGTAGCTCATGAATCGGCAGCAGCTATAACACAGTACAAATTCAATCAGAAAATACCATTTTGCCCCTTTCTCTCTCCTCCTTATCATGATGACAATTTGTCCAATTTTGTTCTAAAATATACAATTAACTCACACCAATTTTTGGAAGTGGTGAAAAATATTAATTGCTCACTGACATTAACTCTTGAAAATCTCATACTTGAGTCACCTCATTAACTCATATTTGAGTCACCTAGACAAAGAGTTTTAGTTTTTTAAGTAATGTTAAATTCAATTGTGAATTCAATGTCAAATTCTAAGTGTAAGTAGCAGTTAAGAGTCTTTTCTTTCTAATTTTTATTAAATTCATATGCATGTATCAAGATATTCGATAATTTTAAGGCCTCGAGAACCTCTAGGTTTAAGGAGGGAGAGATACCTTTCCCCTCACCGAAATTATGAAAGCCTTAACTGTCGACGACCCACTTCTTACAGGTATCACATTTCCTTAATGTTTTAATTTGTTATTCAATATATAAAATACCATGGCACGCATATATGAAATAACTCTATTTAACCTCACTCTATACTCGCCCCCACTCCCGATTTAAAATACATAATCACCAGTGCTCCTAGTATTCGGATTCAAGAAATATTTGGATTCACACCACCTGTAAATTACACCGATAATATCCTGAGAAGTGGCGGATCTCTGGAGGGGGGGTATACCGGCCCATTTAGTTGAAACACTCACCATATTAAATCGAAATATTTGGAGGTTACCACTTTTTACAAAAGTATTTAGTTATATTTACCGATTTTTATCATTTGAAATACAAATTAGCTCTAAACTTAAGAGTCTGTTTTAAACGCTTTGGGTATGTAACAATCCAGTGGCAAATACAAATAAGGGATAGGGGGTTCTAGTCCCCCCTATGGGTATACAATTTATACAGCATAGAATGGTAATTTTGTTCGGACCCCCATTACTGCTGGGGTGTATCTTGAACTTTATTCAAGGGCAAGAAGCTATATGAGGGAAGCTATATGAGGAAAAAGTGTGTGGACTCAAAGTGATGCAACGAAAGTGATAGACAACGAAACACATACCTACTGCATACATGTATGCATGGAAGTATTCACCACTAGGCCCCCTCTGGCCCCTATCCTGGATCCACCACTGATCCCGAGTTTTTTCAACCCACTTTATGCTGATACCAAAATGGCCCATACAAGTAGGAACGCTATACCTCCGCGACATGCGTATGAGATTATTTCCCCTGGCGCTGATTCAACTTTGCCCGGCCATCTACGATGAACCCCTTTCGAGCCTCATTCCTTCCTACAATGCCCTGTTCTCTGTATCCACCGAATCCACCTTTTGCACCGCCCGCGCCTCCTGCACTGATTCCACCGGCTCCCGGTCGGGTGACTTGCGGAGGGGCGCCCACGGGATACTGTCCTTGCGCTGGCCCTGACGATAAAAAGGAACTAACAGTGGGAATCATTGAGTAGTAATCTACGTCTACATAATACCCTGCGAGCCACCTTTGGGATGTTTGACAGGGAGTGAGCAATGGCCAACTTGCAGCATGCAAGAGGACTGCCAGATGCACACCGCACGGTCATTGAAATACTAACCAAATTAAAAAATATTTGTGCATATTCATGCAAAGATAAAACCTGCCAATGGTGATTAATTCCTACAGTTATACATTCATGCAAGTTTAGAGCTATGGAAAAAAATAACATGCGAAGAGCCGTCCTTGCGAGTGATGCCTTTAATTCTATTAATTGAGACACCGTTACGAGGGAAGAATATTACTTTAATATCTCCGTTTTGCAGTCTCTTCTTTTTATTTCCTGATAGGACTGATAGCTGTACTCTATTGAGTTCAGCCATAGAGGAGTAGCTCGGTTCACCTATCAGGCTACTTAATAAGGGTTCCACACGCTAGCAGCATTTTCTAAGAGAGGTCTCACCAGAGTCAGGTTGCTTATCTCATTCGCCTTTCTAGGGAATTTACCCAGAATTCTTTTTTCAAAATCCCAGTTTACAGTTAACTTTCCCGCATACTTCGCGTATGCTTTTACCCGACGAAATATCCCGAGTAGTAAACCCCAAGTATTTTACGAACTCGACATTTGACATTTGAATCCCTATAGCGATGTAACTCCTAGAACATATCTTTTCCCAAAAATTCATCACCATACACTTCACAAGATTTAATTCTAACTCACAGGTACTGCACCATTCATTTATGGCATCGAGGTCCGTTTCTTATGCCAATTTATCGCAATGACCTTAAATTGCGCTGTATACAACTACATCATCTGCGAAGAAGAGTATATTGGTTGTGTCCTCGTCAAAATGGGTGCTCCATATCATATACGTTCCACTTCGTTTATTGATTTGGAATATATGGGTTTTTTGGAAAAATGGATTTTGCGATTAATTTTTTGATAGATGTTTAATAAATATTTTCTCAAGCTGTGTTTATAGCCTTTCAGTGAAAAGGAACTAGAGTGAGGATCATTGAGTAATTTTATTGGTAGCGGTCTCGTCAAAATGGGTGCTTCAAATCATGCGTTCTTTGAAAATCACAACTTTCCACTTCGTTTAAGGATTGAATTGTGAACTATGTTGTTTTGTACATGGATTTTGCGTTTAATTTTAGTGATAGATGTTTTTAAAATTAAAATATAAAACTATTCGATCCAATAGTTGGAAAATTCCACATAGAAATAATCATTTGGCTTGACTGGAAATCGAGCCTGGATATTCTTTTTCTCTATAGAATTTTCGCACAATTTGTGCATTTCGGGTAACTCGGTCAAGTTTTCACAGCGGCTAGCCCCGGTATACTTAAATTTTTGAACAAAATTCATCCAATATTATCATGTTGTATGATCGTAGTATACATCATGTTGAAAGATAAATATTTACTCAAGCTGTGTTTACAGAACAGTAGCAATGGAAAATTGCGATGAAAGGAAGCCATGCACTCTAGATAAGAATTTTATTTTAGGTCCAACGTGCTCGGAAGGGCCTAGTTATGAAATTTTTTCGGGTACCTTTCATTTCTCCCCTGCAATAATTATTCGGTCATTGAATCCCAACACGAGATTGTTGAACGAGTTGTGAACAAGATAAGACTCGGGTAGGTAAATGACGCAAAACTGAAAAAAAAGATAGATAAAAATCCTATGTTTTGCTATTTTTTTATAACACAGAAACTATCTATTTCCTACCAACGTTTCTAAATTAAAAATTAAAGGGCATATAGTTTCGTTTAATTTTCATCAATTAAATTTTTGACCCGAGTAGGTTAGAATCTCTTAGAGAACTTCAAAAGAGTTTTACTTAACACGATGATAAAAATGTTGATAAATACATATTATAAAACAATTTGAAAAACTAAAATTAATCTGTCGAGTCAGGAAAATTCAAATATTTTCATCGTGATGTATGCGTGGATACCCTTACGATATAATTTTAAAACTTTTGTAAGCTTTATTTTAATTATTTTTTCCATTTTTCATTAACAATATTAGCACATTCCTGATATTACCTAGTTTCAATAATTATTCCACCTTAAGATTACTACTACAGATGGGGCATTTTATTTAAGTCTCTCAAATCCTTGAACACATTCAGAATACGAATGGAATTTTTTCTATCTCATCTCTCTATTCCAAAAATATAAATAATTACCAACATCTTTGAATCTAACCGATAAAATATTAGTTTCGACCGATAATGAAACTCTTAAAATATACAAATATACCGTTATTCTGAATATTGTTTTTTTTAATTGGTTTGTCTTGTTTATTGCTTAACCATGTCAACTTTTGAAATCGTATTAGTCTGTTATTAAGAATGATATTGGTTTCTATGGCATTATTAATTTATTATTTATTGAATGCAGCAGTTGATACCCTTTTATTCTTATGAACTTCATATACAGTTTGCGATAGATTAGAGAACCTCAGGATTCGGATTAGGATATCCGAGAAGCATCAGTATCTTTGGGAAATGCCAGCCAATGCCGGAAAATGCCATGTTCGGTGGCGGGGGTAAAGTCCTCGGATGACAAACAAGAGGTAAAGGGTTCGAGTCCCGCCTGGGTAGGTTCCCCAAATCAATAGTTATGTTCTAAGTAATGAGAGGTATTCAAAGTATTGGATGGCAGGAAATCACTTTAAGAAATCGCTGCTGTCGTACGTTTTGTGATCCCATAACGAAGCTTTAAATTGTTTTCGCTACAGAGCAACCATGATTATGCCTTCAAGATAGTACGGTGTGGAACGTGATGTGAAGGAAACCCACTCCAAAATAGATATTCAAAGCCTTTTCCTATTATCCGAGGTCTTTTCCACCAACAAAACATACGCGGTTGGAAACCCCCAGAGGATGCTGCCTTTGAAATTAGAGCAGGCTCTGAATTCATTCGAATGACTGGAAATTTCTGTTTTACACGGTAAATAATGGTCATGATGGTCACGGCAAATGATCATTAATCGCATAAAACGGCCTTAGGAGAAAATGTAGATCTAACAGCAGAGATGAGTGATCTAATTACACTTACCTTGAGGATTGGAAAAGACACTGTTTCCCGGGGTTGGAAAACCGTCTCCGTTGGGGAATGGTGAGTTGAATGATCCTAGAGGATTTATCTGCGGATTTTGTTGAGGAAATTGAGGGCTTTGGAAATCTGGAGAGAATTCGTCCCCATTAAATATTGACGAAGTTTCTGAAATCCCAGATGTATTTTCAGTCGCCTTCGTGGCGTTCTCTTTGTATAAATGAAGTTGTATATTCTCCCGGCCTTGTACGCCCGAGATGGAACTCCAGGGGAGCCGCAGAAATCGCTTCTGCCGCCAGCAATATCAACACCAAGGTTGACTTGGCCCTCTTGAACGACGTTCCAGCCATGTTGTCCCGTCTCCTGCCTCTCGATGGATGATCAAACAGAGTCCTCGGCACGTGAAGGTAGGGATAAAATCCATCTCCTTGATTTTTCACGAAAAATTTCCCTTTTTTCTTTCACGCCGCATCCTTGCATTATTTTTTCCATTTTCCTACTTGGCCTCGCTTGGTACCGGCATCTTCTTTCCCCCAGACTTCCCGTTTTCAGTTATGCTTACAAGATATGTGACCTTTTCTTTTACCTCCTACGCGTGGATCCGTAGCCATCCGAGGAAATTGTTAGATGTAACTTTAACCCTTCTTTTACATAAACTCCGAAAATAAAGCTAGTGAGCCATCTTAAAATCGGGAGATATTACACCTTCTATATCTATAACCACCTTTGCGGACAATTTATGTACTCAAGTAAATGTTACTAGTTCTGTAATGCAATACGTATCTGTAATTATTTACTGAAACATATTGAATGTTTTTCGCCACTGGAGTGTCATCATAAGATCCGCTCTTAGCACCATTCCTAGCACATAACAACTAAGTGTTCTGAATTGTATAAAATACTATTTTACCCAATCTCTAATGCCATGGTAGAAAAATTTTCTTACGTAACTTTTACGTGCTGACTGTTTTTTTCTTATTCAAATTACTATTGAATTTGATCTTTTCAAATATAACGTGGATTTTTTTAACGTGGCCCATTACTCTAAATACTTTTGTGTAAATACTTTTGTGTTACATGCCATGAACTGCAACCAGCACAGGAATATTAATCGTCAATTTTACTTCACATTCTTTCAAATCGCTCCATCGATTGTCCCGTTATTAGTCTTCAATCGGCCTTCGATTAATAGCTGTGCATCGTTCAACAGACGTCGCCGAGGTAATTACAATTAATTGGCTCGTCTTCCGCACGTTAGAGTACGGACAACTTAGTTTGCTGAAGGAGGTTTTCCTGAGAAACGAAATAAATGTTTTTCTTATAAAAATCACAAATCCAGATCCTTTCTATACTCACCACTTCTTACACTTTTGGTATATAAAATGGGATTTCAGTGCTAATTTTTTTAGAAAATCAAAATTTTTGCAAAGGCGATTGTGGCGTTTCTGTTAATGCAAAAGTGTTGATTAAAATTAGAAAAAAATCTGTTGTGACTTGAGGTCCGTTAAACTAAAATATTGTTGTTGAAATAAATGTCGGCACAAAGTTTTTTCCATTTATTAGGCAAATGATGATTAATTAGAATCAAATAACATTCATTAAATAAAATGGGAACAGGGTGGGTTATCAAAGCTTGAAAAGGCACTGGGGTTAAAATATAAGCTCAAAATATTCCACAGTTTCGGTGTACACTTTTTTTGTGACCAGAATGTCATCTATGAAATCAAAATTTACTTCTTTATAGCATAATATGCCAAGAAAGTTTTGAATTTCGCAGTGATGATGAAACCTACCTAAATGCGATATAAAATCATCGCCTATCGCGAATTGATCGCTACTTGAATTTTTGCCATGTGTCCTCAAGGTATACATGCGCGCAATCACATGAAATCATCAGCAATGCACAGACTCCTCGCAGATATTATCATCCGAAGTTATCCCATGACCTTTCATGTTAGCCTTGTCTTCGACATTGAGTAACCTTGCGCGGGACCTTTACCCTTGCCTTCGAAATCACCTCTCCTTGAGCGGCAGCATGTAACAGATGCAAAAACTTTTTATCGGTATGAATTTCCTGATCGAAACCGCCATTTTTTGGGGAGGCAATAATAAATTTCTTGACATGTACCTACGTAGGTGATCTTTATAAAGACGATCGTATAGTCGATTTTTTTCTCGATGCAAATTGTTATGCCCGGCAACTTTCCAGCCAATTAGTGAAATTACATATGACATTATTCTATACCAAAATCACCCATGGTGACGCTGAAGGCATTTAAGAAAAATATATACTATAAAGCCCAGTTACGACCACTCACTCACTCATAATACAAATGTTTGGGGTGAACGAGACGAGATACGACAAAAAGTCTTATGAATACCCCTCTAAAATTGTCTGAAACCCCAGGAAAACTTATTAAAACAATAAATTTCCCATTATTTATCTGTCTATTAATTAGAAATTGAGTTTTTATTAATTAGTTAAAAAAATGGCCACCAAAATCCAATGGCGACCCAGCAACCATACAAACAAACAATCATAGCAACATATTTGTTTATGCACACAAGAGGAGCAAAATTGGAAAAGAAGATAAAGGAATTTAAACGAAAGGATGATAAAGATAAGGTTGGATATTTACTTAGTAATTTTTGAAGTCGTTCTTTTGATAGCTTCTTTCCAAATTATCAAAAATTTTATCACATCATAGCGTATTCAAACGAAAAGAGGAGATATATAATGTTAACAAACCTTCCTTAATAAAAAATAGGTAGGTAAAAATGATATTATTTTCATTCTTTGCTATAGCGATAACGTTTATTGGTCTTTGTATTCTTTTTCTGTTACTATCCTTTTTAATTTGCAATGTTATCCGTGAGCTGGTGCATCAAACGCAATGAATAATAGAATATGGAGGATAAGTGCAATTATAAAATCGAAAGTGTAGTGGTTATTAATTCCATAGTTTACAAGTGTAAATAATGTAGTTCCTCTCTTGTTTCCGAAATAGGATTGCAGTAGAAAGATATGTAAACAAACCTTCCTTAAAAATTAGGTAGGTGAAAATGATTTTTTTTAATTAATTTTTCTTTGCGTTCTTTTTCTGTTACAATTCAAAAGTTGTCATCTACTACTCACCAGATGATTTAATTTCGAATTATAGCGGTACAAAAGCTTTAAGCAGATGTTTGTGTATCCTGACTCATTCAAAACTTTAAAGAGGTTTTCCTGAAGTGGTATAATTTGCGATCATGATAAATAATTTTTCGATAAAATTTGTCATACTAGGCCCAATTCATGATAAGGATATCCACTTTGCGCCTTTTCACTAGATTTTGATATTTAGTTCCTACGCAATTCTATTGTGTGTATAGTCTCTTAAGATTACGAAGGTAAACCGATTAGCCTGGGTCGACAGTCTGTTATTAGGCGTGGGGGACCCGTGTTCAATACCCTATGCAGGCACATTTCTTCTCCGATTTTTTTATTATTTATTTTGAGAAACCCTACATTTAAATGCTAATTTTATGATCTTCAATCAGAAAAATGGTTTTTCTAGGTGGAAAATCTTTCATCGGCTGACGCTTTATTGGGTTAGTTATTCATTTGATCCAAGTTGTTTTAGCAAACTAATGGGTGCCACGTTGATAGTGTTTATCAAATTACATTTATCAAACGTGTTTGGTAAAAGAAACAAAAATATTCAATGCTCCATATGAATCCAAATCGCGATGAGTTTGAGTATTTTAAACATACTTTTTGCAGTGTTTACTTGCTTTATGTGGTGCTTTATCAATTAAAATTTAGTTAACTGCAGTTCATTGTATTTCGTAAAGTCGTTATGTTAAGATATTAAGTATCAATTGAGTATTACAGTGGAATATGCTCTCAACGTTTTTCTGTATTTGAAAGGAATAACAAAGAGAGACTGATATCACATTATTACTCGAGGAACATATTATGCCACGAATTTAGTGTACCAGTCGGGGTCAATGAAGCGCACGCACCGAAATTTGAAACTTTAGCAGTACCAAAGGTTAAAATGTCAGTCAGTGACAGTGCTCAGGAAAAAAAACTGTGAAATCTGGGGCATTTTTTATTCTGATCTTTCATCCTTGGGATGGACTTGATTTAGATACGAAACGATTTATCTCCCGCATCCCTCGATTTTGGTCAGCGGAAAAAAATGTATGTCAATCGTCACAGACTGACACCAAAACGACGCACTGTTACGTTACATTCCTCTGCGTGAACATGTGACTTTCAAGTATTGATGAAATGGATTGGTAAGACACAGCCATGATTGGGGAGGATGGTTAACTGGAAATTTTCATAGAAAAATCGTATCCTAGTTGCGAAATATTCAATAATAGAATGGCTCTGTAAACGGAATCACTTGCTCATATGAATCGAGAGCTCATTTCCGCGGCGTTTTCGTAAAAAAATGGTTGGAGTATGGGGAGAAACAAGTACGGATTATTAAAATTTGGAATACATATGCACCATGTCAGGACTTTGAACGGTCCATTTCCCTCCCATTGAATTTTTGAACCCTAGTATGACAGTTACGTAGATACGCTCTCATGTTGAAAGAAGACGACTTCTCAAAAATTACTTTCTAAATTTCCTACCTTATCTTTATCAGTTTTTCGTTTTAATTCCTTTATTTTATTTTCTAATTTAGCTTCTCGTTTGCATAAACAAAGGTGTTGCTATGATTACTTGTTTCTATGATTGCCGCGCCGCCATTTGATTATGGTGGCCATTTTTTGAACTAATTCCCATACTCAATTTTATATGAATAGACGGATAAATAATTGGAAATTTAGTGTTTTAAATATTTTCATGGGGTTTCAGTCAATATTAGAGGGGGTCTTCATAAGACTTTTTGCCGTATCTCGCCTCGTTCACCCCAAACATTGGTATGAGTGAGTGAATGAATGATTGAGTGAGTGGTCGTGAAGGGGCTTTATAGTAATAGACTCGCTTTTGCTTGATGGGGGGGCTCTGCCTTCACTACACTACACTATATTCGTGGCATAATATGTTCCTCGAGTAATAATGTGATATCAGTTTTATTGTTCTTAGTAAATTATTTGTTATTACGGCGGAGTATTTTATTTTTTTGCCAATTGCTGACTTCGGCATGCCGCGTATCACCGTCACCTTCATTGTCGTCGCGTTGCTTCGGTACGTTTGTTGTGAAAGCGGGACATAGGAGGAGAATGATTGTTGAGATCTGAACTCATTACTTGTAACAGATGTCAGGATTGATTAAGATGGCAAAGACGGGAGCAGAGAGACAGCGCGAGCATTGTGAGAGGAAAAAGGAAAGGGGTGAATACGAGGAATTAAAAAGGAAGAATAGATAGCGGCAATGAGATCGTAACCGATTATGGCAAGGGTGGTGTTGATGTAGTACAGGGCAAAGGCAGAAAAATGACCTGGGAAGCTTTTAAGTCGGGTTCTCCTGTAATAAATGCAGTGCAAGTGTATTATTAAAACATCATGAAAATAAAATTTGCATAGATCCCTGCACACGGCATTTCTGCCTCCAATGAAATGCTGGACTAACAGTGGCACGGCATTTAACCCATTGGGAATACACTCTTTGTTCACCATGTGGAGTTAGTTGCTATAAATATAATTAAGATGTCTCCTTAGACAATAGGTCACAGTGCTAGGCGTACTCACCATTTTAAGCGAGAATATAGAAATCGAAGCAAAATTACTGGATACAATACATACTATGTGCCTATCTTTCAGTGGGGTAGGCAGGAATTTCGTTCGGGGGGGGGGGGGTCCAATACAGGGGGAAAATGTTTTAAAACAGGGTAGTAGGTAGAGGGTTTTAAACTAATTTTTAACACTTTTTTCTTAAGGAAAATAACTGTTATATTTCGGAGGGGGGGGGTCCGGACCTCCTGGACACACCCCTTGACTACGCCACTGTTATTATGCTTTTATATGAATTTCTTCTGTGTTCAATGTATATATTTTGCAATGCTCATTCCATGAAAAAGAAAAGTTAACAAGCATCAAATCACATGTGTCAGTCAGTGACAATTCCTGTCAGCCAGTGACACTCCATTTTTATGACCAAAGAGAGGAAACCTTTACTTACGCAAAGTCACGATTTCGCATACGTTTAGGCAACACTTACAACTATTTTACGTATTTCGTGGATTTTCTTTATCTTGCATAAATTCAGAGCAATTCGAAGAAATGCGACAATGTCACAAAACGGAGTTTCATTTATGTCAGTCAGTAACGACGAATTTGAAGTTTAAAATCTCCGGTTCTACAGGGGTCACAGGGTGGTACCAAAACCAGTGTATGCTTTCACTAACTTATTTTTGGAGGAATCCTCCAGAAGGTTCCTACATTTATTTGTATTAAGACAGAGGGGAAATATATGAACAAAAACTGGGTGTAACGGTCAGTCAGTGACGCGTAGAAACGCTCATGAACAAGCATTTGTTTGCATCAAAGCGTATTCAAATGAAAAACGGAGAAATATAAGGCAGGATATTACTTTTTTTTTGGTATATTCCATTGAAAGTGTGGTTGTTATTAATTTCATAGTTAACAAGTGAACATATTGCCATTTTTAAAAGATGATTGGTGCTGTTGACTGTAGTTCGTGTCTTGTTGGCGATACACGATTGTAGTAGAAATACTTTTAAACAAGACTTCCATATAAGGTAGGTAAAAATGATTTTATTTTCATTTTTTTGTGATGGGGATAACTTTTTACTTTTGTTTACGTTCTTATTTCCGTTAATGCCCTTTTTAATGTGCAATTTTATTCGTGACCTGGTGAATCAAAGGCAGTGAATAATACAATATGGAGGATAAGTGCAATTAACGGTATTTCTTATTCAATTATTTGTCCTGCGAAAATCACGTTTCGCTGAGTGACTTTATAGTGAAGTTATTTAGCTGTAAACATTATCGAAATCTTGGCAGTGACAATGTCTTGTTCACCAAAGGCTGTCATCTGCTACTCACCATATGATTTTATTGCGCATTGCGTTGGATATTTAATCGGTTAGGAGATATTTGTGTATACCGATTCATTAAAGCTTTAAATAAAGATATTTCTTAAATGGTACCTATCATTCGCGATCACGATAAATAATATTTCGATAAAATTCGTCATACTAGCCCCAATTCATGCTAAGGATCTCCATCTAGCGCATTTACACTAAATATTTATATTCAGTTCCTACGTAATTCTATTGTGTGTACCCTTCTCTCTAAAGCTTACGAAGGGAAACAGCTGTCACATCTTATTCATACATCAAGAATTTGGTTATGTATAATAATATAATTAATAAACGTGTTTTTCATTGTAATACGTAAAGTCGTTAAGTTATGAAATTACCTATGAATTGGGTGTTAAGGTGGAACATTGTCTCAACATTTTTTGTATTTGAATTGAATAATTCACAGAGACTTTCAGACTCGCAGAAATTTATTTTAAATTTATTTTACTTTTTTAGCCCCTCAGAAAAACGTTTCTCTTCTATAAATATTTATTTTCATATTGTAGCCTACGTGCCATGTGCTCGTTTTACGTGAAAGTGGAAAAATTGCTCATATCTAAACTGGCCACCTTAGAAGTATACGATCCTTGAGTAACAAATGGCAAACAAAAAGTGTAAGACCTCCCACTGTGACCGTAATAGGCCGCAGGCCTTCTTCGGGGGGGGGGGGGGGGTCTTGAGGGGGCAGAGCCACCCCAGCGAGCAAAAGGCAGTTTGTCAATATGGCCAACAAATAGAGGATGATGTTGTGATGATGACATTGGCGTAATGAGATGAATCGTCGAGCTACACCGAAAAATGAAGTAGAAAATCTCAACAAAGTTTTTTTCGTTTCTGAGGAACTATTTAGATACGTAGGATCAACGATAAATAGCAATAAAGATTCGAAAAGTAAAACATTATAGCTGCAATATCTGCTGCTAGCTCACGACGATTACTCAAAGGGCTCCTAACTCTCGAGAGGCCGCGCCTCATATTTTTACACGACAATGCGCGTGGCGTACTTTGCCCTCCATAAATGCAATTATATGATAACACTCGATTCTTGTTAAAACTTATCTTTATTTTTCTAAATTAGTCAAGCTTGTACATTTATAGGGGATACAAAGGGGTTCCATGGTGCTGGAACGCCGTTCCGCCTCTGGTTAACAAAAGACATAATAGTGAAATATTATTTTTATCAAATCTTGTTGCCTAAAAATTTCTAATTTATACATTCGTTACAAAACAAAAAATTTAATAAAATGTAAATAATGACTTGTAAAAAAAACAGTAATATTCCATTTCTAAAATAAGTTAATGAAAAAGCGTTCCGGCACTGCCTATTTTCTTCCGTGACGTCATTGGATGCAGATCTAAACATACACAGGAGGTACACGGCCGGTCGCGCGGCGTAATTTATACTACACGGGTGTCGGGTTCCTCTTTTCGGTCTAAAAAAATTTGCTAAAATACTTTGTGCTTTGAAAACTCACGCTATAAACAGTCAAAATGACATTGTAAGAAAACACGAGGCCATTCAATAAAAGCAAAGCAAGAGGTACACGGCCTGTCGCGCGGCGTACTTTGTACTTCTCGGGCGTCGCGACGCGTCGGTTCCTGTTATAAGTTAGCTACAATATTTGAGCTTTGAAAACTCGCACTATAGACAGTCAAAGTACATTTTAAGAATGCACGAGGCCATTCTAGACCAGAATGTACGTACAATTTTGAAGTCCTTGATTTTTCCTCACTTCATACGCCAGTACGCCCGCTCGAGGGCTAATAACCAAAATTGCGTTTCTCCGGTAAAAAACACAATTCTTTTGTTAGTAGGGGAGTAAATAAAAAGTGTAATACGTTGGTTACCTTAAGCACGTTGAGCCTACAAACACCGTCACAAAAAATTATGAATTGTAGCAATGAATGGCACAAAAATATGAATGCATAGAATATATTACTTACGACGTTAGGATAGTTTAATACCAACAAAATGACAAAAGAAATCAGTAAATACCGACAATATCAATGTTTTTCCAACGCGGTTTCCTAAGGTTAGTGTTTGGTATCCTTGGGGCTCTACTTTCAAATTCGGCCTACAGTTGGCGCCTCACTTGTCTGGATTCTCGAATTCAATTGCAACTTTGTCTTCTCTAAATAGGGTAGAAAAGGATGAAAGGGGAACGAAAGGGAAAAAGAGCGGAAGATTATTTCGTCACCACCTCTCAAGCAAGAAGGTTGTAAATATACTGGAGGCGCTGTTTCCGAGTTTTTATCGTGGTCAAAGTTCCGCCATCTTGTTTTGACAATTTTTAGACTTAGTCTCCGACTGATATTTTGATGTTGCTAAGTTGTGTTCTGAAAATGCACTACAATGAGTGGAAAATGCTACTACAATCAAAAGTACTTCGCTCGTGATTGTTATTGGTTTTTTTCCCCTCATTCGCGATACTTCTTTATAGATGTAAAAACATTACGTCTGTTAGCCACTTTACTAGTGGGAATATCTTTGAAAATATACCTTATTTTCGTAATTGTTAGATTTCCGTTGGCTACAATAAAAATAAATACCTACCAGTATAAGTGCAGGGAATATACTAGTTTACTCTCGTAAATTATATTTTCAGCTGAGCTGGTTGAAGAACGTAGCCGCGATGATTGATAATAATTCTTCCCTGGGAAAAGATTTTTGAGTAATAACTTCGCGAAGTCTACCAATGAAGTGAGAAAAAAGGTTAACATTGTGCGTTCTATAGGTTACTTTAATGTATTAACGAGTTATGACCAAAAATTTCACCAAGTAGAAAGCATTGACCCTTATGGGATTATTAATGTTTTGGTCAAAGTGGGCGTGGTTTGTCCTACTCATGCACCCTCATTCCGGCCACACTTCGCTCGAAACCAGTGATGCCCCCTCCAGATATGTACAACCTCCTTGCTCTCAAGAGTCTTCTATAAAAACTTTCATTGCATTACCTGAAATTCTGAATTGTTGCCAGCTCGGAATATCGAGTCTAGTAGGTAATTTAATCGTGGAAAACTGGAGAGTCAGACTCTTTTACACGGTGTAACGTTACACATAACATGTTTTACGAAAAAGTTACAAATCCTTGTGATATGAAATATTGAGTAATAAAACAAAATATCGCGTTATACAACAAGTTTTTGGTTTCCCGCTTCGTGTGTGAAACTAAAAACTTGTTGTATAACACGATATTTTGTTTTATGACACAATGTTACATGTTACACGTATTTTTGACTTTTTCGTAAAAAATGCTATATGTAACTTGTTTTATATTACACATTGTAAACGTATCTTTATAGCTCATTTAGAGATAGAATGATAGCCTCTCATCCTGGTAGCTTTGTCTCGGAAGGAACAACGCTCACTCCGTAACAAACTGCGGCAACTATCAGGGAGGGCATTCAAATTTAGTGATTGCATATAACAAATGTTGAAGTTCGTCACAAAAATTGGAAGAAATTTACTCTGGTGCTTTCCTTTGACTCGCGAAAACCGGTTTTCAGAGATGAGACCCTTCCAATAAAAAAATTGTCCACTGCGCAGCGCTTTAAGGCCGTTTTACACGGTGCATGGAATTACGCAGGTTATACATGCATTAATTTCTAAAATGGCGTGGAATTGCGCGAATGCATGAACGAAACTAGAACAGGGGCTATTTTTCCGTCTAGCATCCATGCATTATCGCTTGTGTTCTAGCAATTCACCGCTTTACACGACGCAATTTTGACTGCGCCTTCACACGTACGTCAGACTGCCCAATTCCGTGTACCGTGTAAAACGACCTTTATACACCAACTAGGGCTGTACGGTGTACGTTCCCAATTACGGCAAGAAGGCATGAGAGAGAGACGCCATTGAAAATGGACCCGTATGCTAATTTGCAATGTTTTTCCATTTTGGTAGTGTTTTCAAAATGATGTGGCCCATATTTTTCCCCTTTTCGATTTATCGTCTCCTTCCCGCGATAGTCGCAATAAAAAAATCAACGTTCTTAACCCTTTCGCAAATAAGTTGCTGACGTCACGAACTCATGCCGAGCAAATCGCCGCTTTTCCTCGGCCTTGTGCAATGATCTCTCATGGTTTAATGCCGTTTACTCTCTTACTTCAATACTTACGTTTACTCTTGCGAGCGATTAACCAATCAGCGACTAATGAGGTTGCCGGGCTTTTTTTGCATCCATGGTAAAAGAGTAAGAACATTTCATTGTAATTCAATTCTTAGCAATCATGAACTTTTCAGCGTTCTAGCTAATCAGGAAGTGGTAGAGAATTAAGGTAAAATATTTTTCCTGGAAATAGACAGGGGCGGATCCAGGACTTCTTTCTGGGAGAGGCACAAGCAAGGCCGTATCCAGGATTTTGTTCTGGGTGGGGCACAAGGATACCTCGTAATACAAAACGAACGCAATCATAAGGCCTCGGGTACGATACGAGCGGCAAGCGGCGAGCGGCAACTTGAGCGGCACGTGAGCGGCAGCGGTGGCTACAATACGAGCGGCACCGCTCAGGTTTCTCACCTTTTCAACTTCAGTCTTCCTTTGTTTGGCCGTATTCTCACTACTTTGATGTTTCCCTGCTTACATTTTCAACTACACTGAAGGATGAATATACTGAGCGGCGAGCGGCAGTGGAAAAGAAATCGGTCTGGACTTGGAACCATGAGCGGCACTGGGCTCACTGTCGCTCGCCGCTCAAACATATCGTACCCACCCTCAATGGATTTACACGCAACTAAATGAGGACCGATATCAGAGCGGCGCCGCTCACGCCGCTTGCCGCTCGTATCGTACCCGGGGCCTAATGGGACCGTATTGAAAATTTTGCATATTTTTGAGGGTCTGGGGATGGGCACGTGCCCCGGTGCCCCCCCCCCCCTCCTGGATCCGCCTATGGAAATAGATACTAACACACAAACAAACAAGAAAGCGTTAAATTAGTTCAATGAGACGCAAAGCTCAATAGGGAAGATTCCTTTCTTAGCTCTGATATTTTTCTTTCTTTTACCGAAATCATTTCGTGAATTGTGATTTCAGGTTGACTAAATCATTTCGTGAATTGTGATTTCAGGTTGACTAGTGACTCCATAGTGACTTGAGGGACTGATGATGAAGTTTGCTGAGGCGTTTTTCAAGGACGAACAGAGATTTTATCTCATCCTTCGCATGACTAATTTCTAGAAGTGGTCCAGTCATACACCGTATAAGGAAATGGGGGAGACAGCTCCACGTTACAGCACTTCCTCGTTGCCTTAACTGGCCTCCGATCCGTGAAAATACATACTCCCAGATTCGGAGGTAGACACAACTTCACTTCCCCGCCTCGCCGTCTCCTGCTGTTGAGGGTTCTTTCGCAAAAAAATCATTGCCGTCTCTAAAGGCCGTTTTACACGGGGCACGGAAATGCGCAGGTTAGAACTGCATTAATTCCTAAAATGGCGCGGAGTTGCGCGAATGCATGAACGAAATTAGAACAGGGGCTATTTTGCCATCTCACGTCCACGTATTCTCGCACGTGTTCTAGGAATTCACCGCTTTGCACGAAGCAATTTTGACTGCGCCTTAGTACACACGACAGATTGTGTAAGTACGTGCGACGTGTAACACGGCCTTAAAAACCTGCCTCCATGCATCTTCTCCGGCACCGGTTCGTACCCCCTTAGTTGCATAATGGGGAATTGGGATACGTGGGTTATCTTATAAGCTCGCAGCTCATTATAACGAATCCAGAGAGAGATAGTTTGAGAAGAAGATAAATATGGGTTAAAACTTTGGCGTCCCCAATTTCTAAAAAGAAAGGGGGCTGGATTCCTTTCGTAACTTCAATTCCTTTTTTGTCTTTATAGTGTTACTGACCTCATATATAACCTCGGATGGAAGTCTCTGTCAGACCGTAGAGTGAAAAATAGACTAAATCTGGTACGTACATTCAAGAGCAGTGTATTTTCCGATGAAGTTAGCCATGTCATACCAACGTCGACATACTACGGTAGATCAAATCATTAAAATAAAATGAGTGAGATAGACTGTAAAACAGATGGATTCAAAATGTCGTTTTTTCCACGATTAATATTAGACAATAACGGCTGCGATACGACTTAGTTATAGATTCGTTGAATTGTAGTGTAGTATACTAATTTACCCATTCCTTAATGCATGTTTCTGAATTTTCCTAGAGTATATTTCTAACAGTATTTTTTGCATGTTCTAGCTTAATTGGCAGATTACCTTCATGAGTAGTTGGCAAGTTTTGGCTTTGCATGGATGTGGAGGTATGATTTGTTATAGTGCGTAATGTTATAAGCGTAATGAGATGAATCGTCGAGCTACACCGAAAAATGAAGTAGAAAATCTCAACAAAGTTTTTTTCGTTTCTGAGGAACTATTTAGATACGTAGGATCAACGATAAATAGCAATAAAGATTCGAAAAGTAAAACATCATAGCTGCAATATCTGCTGCTAGCTCACGACGATTACTCAAAGGGCTCCTAACTCTCGAGAGGCCGCGCCTCATATTTTTACACGACAATGCGCGTGGCGTACTTTGCCCTCCATAAATGCAATTATATGATAACACTCGATTCTTGTTAAAACTTATCTTTATTTTTCTAAATTAGTCAAGCTTGTACATTTATAGGGGATACAGAGGGGTTCCATGGTGCTGGAACGCCGTTCCGCCTCTGGTTAACAAAAGACATAATAGTGAAATATTATTTTTATCAAATCTTGTTGCCTAAAAATTTCTAATTTATACATTCGTTACAAAACAAAAAATTTAATAAAATGTAAATAATGACTTGTAAAAAAAACAGTAATATTCCATTTCTAAAATAAGTTAATGAAAAGCGTTCCGGCACTGCCTATTTTCTTCCGTGACGTCATTGGATGCAGATCTAAACATACACAGGAGGTACACGGCCGGTCGCGCGGCGTAATTTATACTACACGGGTGTCCGGTTCCTCTTGTCGATCTAAAAAAATTTGCTAAAATACTTTGTGCTTTGAAAACTCACGCAATAAATAGTTAAAATGACATTGTAAGAAAACACGAGGCCATTCAAGAAAAGCAAAGTACGTGTTACACGGCCGGTCGCGCGGCGTACTTTGTACTTCCCGGGTGTCAGTCCTCTTATAAGTTAGCTACAATATTTGAGCATTGAAAACTCGCACTATAGACAGTCAAAGTACATTTTAAGAATGCACGAGGCCATTCTAGACCAGAATGTACGTACAATTTTGAAGTCCTTGGTTTTTCCTCGCTTCATACGCCAGTGCGCCCGCTCGAGGGCTAATGACCAAAATTGCGTTACTCCGATAAAAAAAACGCACCACGTACCAAAACTTATCGTAACTTTATGAAGAGACTTCATTGCCCCTGTAATGATTGCAGCGCCTCCATGGGAATTTGGTCGCCATTTTGGGAACTAATCTTCATTTTTAATTCTGAATTTTTCTAGAGATTTTATTGCATCCATGGTAAAAGTGTAAGAACATTGTATTGTCATTCAATTCTTAGCAATTCTGAACATTTCAGCGCTCTATCTAATCAGGAAGTGGCAGAAAATTAAGGTGAAATATTTTTTTCTGGAAATAGAGCGTTAATAAATAAGCGTTAAATAAGTTAAATAAGACGCAGGGCTCGATAGGGAAGATTCCTTTTTAGCTCTGACATTTTTCTTTCTTTTACCGAAATGTTGTCATGAATTGTGATTTCAGGTTGACTGAGCGACCCCATAGTGACTTTAGGGACTGATGATGAATTTTGCTGAGACGTTTTTCAAGAACGAACGAATCTCATCCTTCGCATAACTAATTGCTAGTAGTGGTCCAGCCATACTCCGTATAAGGAAATGGGGGAGACAGCTCCACGTTAAAGCACTTCCTCTTTGCCTTGACTGGCCTCCGGTCCGTGAAAATACATACTCCCAGCTTCGGAGGTAGACACATCTTCACTTCTCCGCCTCGCCGTCTCCAGCCTTCGAGGGTCCTTTTGTAAAACATTTCATTGTCCTCTTTAAAAACCTACCTCCATGCATCTTCTCCGGCACCGCTTCCTACCCAACTGCATAATGGGGAATTAGGATATATGGATTATCTTATAAGCTTGCAGCACATTATAACGGATACGCATATATAGAGTTTGAGAAGAAGATATATATGTTTTAATAGTTTTGTGTTCCTTATTTCTTAGAAGATATTTTGTAACTCCAATTCTTTTTTGTCTTTATAGTGTTACTGACCTCTTAGATAACCTCGGATGGGAGTCTCTGTCAGACCGTAGACTTTAAAACGGACTAAAACCTAGTACGTACATTCAAGAGCGATGTATTTTCCGGTGCAGTTAGCCATATCATACCAACGCTAATATACTACGGTAGGTCAATTCATAAAAATAAAGTGTGTGGGATAGACTGTAAAACAGACACATTCAAAATATCGTTTTTTCCACGATCAGTAAGAGATTATAACGGCAGCGTTAGAACTCACAATTAGATTAAATGCCTTGTCGTGTAGCCTACTAACTTGCGTATACCTTAAGAAATTAAAACGACAGCATAAGAACTTACTACTAGATGAGTTGGCTTGTAGTGTAGCCTAATAATTTATGCATTCCTTAATGCATGTTTCTGAATTTTCCTACTATTTTGAATTTTTCTACTACTTGAATTTTTCTGGCATTATTTGCAGATTGCCTTCATTTGTAGTTGGCAAGTTAGTTTTGGCTTTGCATCGATGTGGAGGTATGATTTCTTATTTTGCATACCATTTTTATGACCATGTTTTGGTGTGCATATTGCATATGGGAATCCTCTTGCATGCTGCATGCTGGTGATTTACCTTCCCTTGCCAAACACCCTAGAGGTGGCTCGCAGGGTATTATGTTGATGTAGAAGGGTAAAATAGGTGATTTTTCCACCGTGCGCTTGTCTTTTTGGCTGTGCGCTCTTTCCGCGACACCTTTAGGTGCATTTACACTGAGTAACATATTATAAAAACAAGGTACATATAACATATATATATGTATATATATTATACAAACAAGTTACAGGTTTAATGCAGCTATATAAAAAGCTGTAAAATTCAGCGACTTCGAAAAATAAACTTAAATATTTATCGCGAATTTATTTTAAGTTTTAGGCGAGGGTTGTTTTAAAATTAAAAAAAATTAATTATTTTAATTTAAATTTTAGTTGAAACAATATGTTAGGCAATTATGCAATTAATTTTCACTTACAATAAATCAGAACAAATGAGGCACTCAATTAAATAAGCTAATAACTGGCTGTGTAAGCTGGCTATGCACAATATGCATGCATTTAACCTTTTCTAACTATCTAAAACTCAAATATTGGAATTAATTATTTTCGTTAACATTGCTTTATCTCAGGCCGAAGCCAAAATCACGCATTAAATTATATTTGAGGTCTTAAATATATGTTGACTAAAAGCAATTACAGGTGGTTTGCGGTATTTCCATACGTACAAGTATGCAGTAGATATGTATTTCGTTGCCCACTGGTTATATCACTTTAAGTCCACATACTTTTCCCTTATCATGAGTCGTACCCTTGAATAAAGTCCAAGATACACATTACAGCGTCAGAATGCTGTGCCAACAATTTCAGAGCGCTGGAGAAATTTAAGAGGTGTAAATTGTTGTTCTTTATATTTATTTTTTGAATCCTAAAATTCAATTCGGACCTCTAAAACCAAAACCATAAAATTTTAAAATTGATCCTCTAATGTTTACATTTTGGAGCTTTACAAAAACTATCCTCATCATATATTTCAACAAGTCGATTGGTAAATAGGTAGCTCATGAATTGGCAGCAGCTATAGCACATTACAAATTCAATCAGAAAATACCATTTCACCCATTTCTCTCTCCTCCTTATCGTGATGAGAATTTGTTCAATTCTGTTTTAATACATACAATTAACTCACATCGATTTTTTTAAAGTGGTAAAAAATATAATTGCTCACTGAGATTAACTCTTGTAATCATATTTGAGTTACCTTGACAAAGAGTTTTAGTTTTTTTAAGTAATGTTAAATTCAATTGTGAATTCAATGTTAAATTATAAGTGTAAGTAGCACTTATGAGTCTTTTATTTCTAATTTTTATTAAATTCATACGCAGGCATCAAGATATTCGAGAATTTTAAGGGCTAGAGAACCTCTTAGTTTAAGGAGGGAGAGATACCTCTCTCTCTCTCCTCACCGAAATAATGAAAGCCTTAACTGTCGGCGACCCACTATTTACAGGTATCACATTTCCTTAATGTTTTATTCAAAGTACAAAATACCGTTACACGCATATATGAAATAACTCTATTTAACCTCACATTACACTCGTCCCACTCCCAAATTTAAAATACATAATCACCAGTGCTCCTAGCACTCGGATTCCAGAAATTTTTGGACTCGCACCACCTGTAAATTACACATATAATATATCCTGAGAAGTGGCGGATGTATGAAGGGGGGGGGGGGGGGGGGGTAAACCGGCCCATTTGGTTGAAACACTCACTATATTAAATCGAAATTTTTTGAGGTTACCACTTCGTACAAAAGTATTTACTTAGTTATATTTGCCGACTTTAATGATTTGAAATATAAATTGCCTCTAAACTTCGGGCCTATTTTATACGCTTTGGGTATGTAGCAATCCATTGGCAGATCGTGCGATGGGACAGGTAGCCCTCAGATGGGGTAGGCTTTAATCCCCCCCCCCAATGGGTATCCAATTTATACTACATAGAATGTATAGAATATACATAATACAAACATAGAATAGTAATTTTGTTCGGACCCCCACTACTGATAGGGTGTATCTTTAACCGTATTCAAGGGCAAGAAGCTATATGAGGGAAAAGTATGTTGATTTAAAGTGATACAACAAGTGCACAACGAAATACATACCTACTGCATACATTCATGCATGGAAATACCCCCCACTATCCACCCTCTGGCCCCTATCCTGGATTCAACCCGCTTTACGCTGACTCCAAAGTGGCCCATCCAAGCAGGTACGCTATACCTCCACGGCGTGGGTCAAGTATGAGATTATTTCCCCTTGTTCTGGTTTAACCTTCCCGGCCTTGTACGAAGAACCCACTTTGACCCCCAAACCCTCCTCCAAAGCCCGATGCACCGAATCCTCCTGCGAGAGGGCCTGCGCCAAATCCACCGGCTCCTGGTCTGTTGACTTGCGGAGGAGCGCCCTCAGGATATTGTCCTTGAGCTGGCCCTGTCGATTAAAATGAAGTAAGAGTGAAAATCATTGGGCAGTGATCCTCATCTAGATCAACGTAATACGTTGCGAGACACCTTTAGGGTGTTTGGCAGGGAGTGATCAATAACCAACATGCAGCATGCAAGAGGAACGCCACATGCACACCGAATGGTCATGGAAATACTGCGCATAGTAGCAAACAAATTGTGCATATTCGTGTCAATACAAATCTTACCAATGGTTAGTTATTCCTAAGGTTCTAAATCCATGAAAGATTATAAAAATGAAAGAAAATGTTTTTAAAAATACATGCAATGAGTCGTCCTAGTGAGTGACGTCTTAAATTGAGACACATTTGTTATCTTTAATAGTACGATGAAGAAATGTCATTTTAAATCCTCTGTTTTGCAGTCTATTCCTTTTATTTCATTCTCGTGATCACGTCCACCAGAGTACGACGGTAAAAGAAGGTTGTGCTTCAAATCGTCTGAGAAAATATCTTCCCCGAATTTACTTAGGAAATTTAGCCTATATTTTGATTTACGCTCCTATAAAGACTCCTATCCTAACTTGCGAAGCATACTGTCAACGCTGCACTTTTATTGCAACAACTCATCATAAATCTGGCCACCCTACGCTGTGCTCTATAAATTTCGGCTATCAGTCCTACTTCGTAAGGGTCCCACACGCTAACAGCATATTCTAAGTGAGGTCTCATTGGAATCAGGTTGCTTATTTCATTCGCCTTTCCAGCGCATTTAACGAGAATTATTTTTACAAATCCCAGTTTAAATTTAGCTTTCCCGCATACTTCGCGTATGATTTTACCCCACGAGAGATCCCGAGAAAGGTAACCCCTAAGTATTTTACGACCTGGACATTTGTTGAATTCCGTCAGCGGTGCAGCTCCTTCTTGAAGATTTATCGTTTTCCCAAACATTCATCACCATACACTTTTTAAGATTTCATTCAAACCCCCAAGTACTGGAACATTCGTTTATGGTAGCGATGTCCTCTTCCTATGCCAATTAATCGCAATGGCCTTAAATTTCTCTGTACACAACTATATCATCTGTGAAGAATATATTGCTAGTGTCCTCGTCAAAAAGGGTGATATCATCATAGCATTAAGTTCCACTTCGTTCAATGATTTGGAATTGATGGATCTTTTTTGATGAATGGATTTTTTGATTTTTTGACAGATGTTTAAATAAATGAAATTGAAAACTTTTGTTTAACCAAATTCATCCTATATCATCAATTTGTATGTACGTAGTGTACATCATGTTGAATGGGAAACATTTTCTCAAGCTTTGATTACAGCCTGTCTGTGATAAGGAAGTAAAGGCCGTTTTACACAGGACACGTACTTGCACAATCTGACGTTTATACGAAGTCGCAGCCAAAATTGCGTCCTGTAAAGCGGTGAATTGCGAGAACACACGCGAGAATGCGTGGACGTGAGATGGCAAAATAGCCCCTGTTCTTATTTCGTTCATGCATTCGCGCAATTCCACGCCATTTTAGAAATGTATGCAGTTCTAACCTGCGCAATTCCGTGCCCCATGTAAATCGGCCTTAAGTGTGAGTATCATTGAGTAATAATATTGGTATCTGTCTCTTCAAAATAGGTGATTCGAATTATGCGTTCTTTGAATAGCATTACTTTCCACTTCGTTTAATGTTTGATTTATGAAATATTCTGGTTTTACATGGATTTTGCTCTTAATTTTTGAGATAGATGTTTTTAAAAATATAATATAAAACTTTTTGTAACAATTGTTGGAAAATTCCACACAGAAGTAATCTTTTGGCTTGACTGAGATTCGTACCCGGATATTCTTTTTTTCTGTGGAATCTTTGCACAATAGGGTGGTTTCCTATTATTTTTTTATTGCCTAAATCGAAAGATTATTACTCCTGGAGTAGGCTTTTATATTTTTAAATAACGATATCTATTTTTCGCGATTAAATGAAAAGTGAAAATTTTCAAGCGCGCGAAAACGCGACGGCTAAGTATGAATGCTGGGAAAACCCTGTGTGACGTCGTTCTGGTTCCCGCTGCCGCAAGTGAGGTGACCTTGGGGCGAGCCTTGGAGAGCTGATACGACGCAGGATGCTAGCAGGTAGCAGAGTACCCTGCTAGCTGGTAGCGTTTGCCTTAAATAAGGATTATTAATACCTTATCAAACGAAGGAAACTTTCCGACCTTATGAAAGGGTCTAGCAGGTTAAGATGGTGAAAAGTGCCGCCCGATATTTAAAG